>NC_069006.1:23360796-23363387 GCF_001194135.2 Octopus bimaculoides
AAAGATTCAATCGTCATCATTGTCATCTTTGGGTTTCACTCGGGTCACATTCCTGACAGCAGCAGTGTCTACTAATTTTCCCCTCAGGTCTTTTCTTCCACTGTAAACATAGCCTACAGCATAAAAACAAGACTCATTTCGTTTCGTTAATGTCAGAATGTGGAGATGGCACAACTTAGAGGTGTGTGAATTGTCACATCAGACACTTCATACAGATCTCTGTGTGTGTGTGTGTGTGTGTGTGTGTGTGTATACCAAAACAACTTTAAAGTCATTGTCGCTCCTCTCCTTGTAAGAGTATAGTAAACATGTACTGTGTGAAAAGTGAGTAGTAATTCTTCAGTTTAATGTTAACTTGTTTTATTATAATTCAATAGAAAACGTACATATGTATGAGAAATATATATATGTA
This sequence comes from Octopus bimaculoides, assembly GCF_001194135.2. Taxonomy (NCBI): domain Eukaryota; kingdom Metazoa; phylum Mollusca; class Cephalopoda; order Octopoda; family Octopodidae; genus Octopus; species Octopus bimaculoides. Next base: position 23,361,209 of record NC_069006.1, read on the forward strand.
CATATATGAGAAATAACGTTTATTGTCACTTAAACATGGCTGTTCCATAGGAACCAATATGTTACTGCTATTTTTAAGTACAAGAGGATGCCTCCTCCAGCTGGTTATTCGATGCAACCTGCACTTGATATATATCGCAAGCAGGGGAGCAAACCTCTATCACCTTCCAGTTATGAGATCACCAGACCATACAGTTTCAACCTCTTTGTGGTCATCGTTAATGGTAGATACTCATCATCTAGAAAGAGCAGCAGTTCATTCCAGTTCACAATATATAGAAATCTAGTGATGCACAGTTACTGATCTTGCAACAATATATATATATATGTATAGAGAGTTATAAGGGATTATCACATCAAGCAAAATACTTCTTAGGCTCTCTGCTAATACAAATGCACCAAGCTAACAAAGTTTTCGGGTTGGTATAGAACTCCAGGTAATCTTCAGACAAGATCCTTGCTTGAAGTTCATTCCCAGTTGAATTTGTAAATCCATGGTTGTATTCCCCAGGTGTGTTTTCAGATTGATATCCAAGGAAAGGCATAAATAATAGGCTGCTCTCAAAAATTAAGTAAAAAAAAAACAGGGAAAATAATCCAGAATCCTTGTCTGGTATCGGATCAATCCCAAAATCTAATCAGTTCATGCCAGTCACAAGGCCAAACATCCCTGAAAGTTTCATCCAAATCCATCCAGCGGTTCTTGAGATATCTTGTCCACGGACAAACAAAGAAACACAGCTGAAAGTAATACCTCCACCTTCGCTAAGGCGGAGGTAATAAAGACACACACAGACACACACCCCTCTCTCTCTTTCTCTCTCAGTGTAGACCACCAGACAAGCTTTAATCCAGTTTTACAGTCCATCAAATTGCAAATGGATTCATCGGATTGAAGTTGGTGAATCCGTTTGAGATTCAATGAATCGTTGAAATGGATTAAATGTTGTCCATCTGGCTGCACTCGATAATCTGTCTCCACCCAACCAGTTTTGAGTAGTCCTCGGTTGAATATTGAGTGCAGTAACCTATCAGCTGATAATACCCTAGCTGTCTGTGTGTGTGTGTGTGTGTGTGTGTGTGTGTGTGTGCGTGTGTCTAGATTTAAGGATGTATCAGCTTACACATATACACACAAGTTTATGCATCAATAAAATAGCCAAAACATAATATGTGCACTTAGACACATGTATGCACCTAGACGCAGAAATGTGTAGACAACCGACAGTCATCATTAGTAACCAGTCAAGAAGTAGGCTTGGTGCTTCTCTACACATGTTGTCTAATTATTGCGCTAGATTTTGTGTCATTGTGTCAGAACAGCTGCTACAATGGGTGACAGCTAATACATTGCCTGTGATGGTTCTCGAGATGGAAATTAGGGTATTTCTTAGTCTGGAATCTCAAGACGTACATCAAAACATGACTACTTCAATTGGTATATGCATGCATGCATATATATATATATATATATATACACACACATACATATACACTTTTTTAGCTTTGTGAGTGAAATTGGGCAGCAGAGCAAAAACTTTGGAAGACTAAAAGATGGACCATACTTCTAATACAAGCACCTGACCAGTCTTATCTGTCACTCTCTGTCATGCAGTGTGTCTCACTGATTCTAGTTCAGTATCACCATCATTAAGAATCCATATGTCTGTGGAATACTCTGGTCATTCAGATGATTGAATTCTATACATTATTGCGTTGTTCTCAACAGGAGACTCCATCATCATCATCATCATCATCATCATCGTTTAACGTCCGCTTTCCATGCTAGCATGGGTTGGACGATTTGACTGAGGACTGGTGAAACCGGATGGCAACACCAGGCTCCAATCTAATTTGGTAGAGTTTCTACAGCTGGATACCCTTCCTAACGCCAACCACTCAGAGAGTGTAATATATATATATATATATATATATAAATAAACAGAATTCTCACCTTACCAAACATATATATATATATATAGGTGCAGGAGTGGTTGTGTGGTAAGTAGCTTGCTTACCAACCTCATGGTTCCAGGTGCAGTCCCACTACATAACACCTTGGCCAAGTGTTTACTGTAGCCTCAGGCCGACCAAAGCCTTGTGAGTGGATTTGGTAGACAGAAACTGAAAGAAGCCCATTGTATATATATATATATATATATATATATATATATATATAT
>NC_069006.1:23364639-23365116 GCF_001194135.2 Octopus bimaculoides
TCTCCCCTTATCTTCTGACCTCTCCCCCTCCGTCTGCCGCCACCACCACCACCACCACCACCACCACCTCGAACGCCAGTCTTGATAACCCTTAACTACATCCACTCACTCAACCCTCCACCCTTCGCTCATTACACATGCACACGCACACACATATATGCATGCAGACACACAGTCAGAAGCACGCGTGCGCGCACACTTACACGCACTCATCTACATGTTCAACCTTCTACCTTTTACTCACTACACACGTACACACATGCGTACATACACACACAAGCGCACACACCCACACACATTGCTTTACCTAACAACAGTAACAGTTTATGTGCAGGAACACTAACCCTGTGCACATACACACACACACGCACGCATTTACGCACACATGCACAATCATGCACAGGCAAATACACATACATGCAGAAACATACACACTCACACACATATACTCTCCCCCCCCCCACACACACACACAGT
>NC_069006.1:23365126-23366083 GCF_001194135.2 Octopus bimaculoides
ACACACATATACTCTCCCCCCCCCCACACACACACACAGTTTTATCGTCTCTGCTTATATCCCAACATTAAACGACAACAAACCATGGACAGACACACTGACGCATCATGCACATGCACCAAAGCATGCACTGACATGCACATTTGCACGTACTGTCGCATTCAACACATTAACGCATACATGTACACCAACACACACACACACACATGCATACATCTATATTGACACATACACATGTACACATTTTTATTTGTATGTGCACACAAATGCATATAAGTGCATATATATATATATACATTTACATAAAACATACACATGCATATATATATGCTGCACACAAATGCATATACACAGACATATACTTGCACTAACACAGACCCATACACACACACACACACACACACACAGGTATATATACACATACAGATTCACACATGCACACATTGACTCCTACATATATATGCATATATGCTGTCACTTATGTGTGCAATCATGCATGTGCTAACACACAGGCACACATACACACACATACTAACACACATAGCCACATATAGACACTCTGTTACACATACATTGGCTCGTATATACACATACGCACACTCATGAATACATGAACTAACACACAGGCACTTACACATACTGACACACATAGCTACACACACACACACACACACACACATATACACATATTTACACATACATACTATCACTTATACGTACTCTAAAGCTCGTACTTACGGAGTTTGACTCACACACACACATTTACATACATTAACACACAAACATTCATACATAAATACATCAATACACACACACACACATTCATACATAAATACATATATACATACATCAACACACACACACACACACACACACATGCAGGCATGCATATATCTGTCACAACAGTAATAGTTCCTTACCACCACGCCGCCACCCCCACCCCACCACCCCCAAAGA
>NC_069006.1:23366258-23366912 GCF_001194135.2 Octopus bimaculoides
ACTGTCGGTATGAAAGAGGTTCTTTACATGTTTCAACAACATCCCCCCCACTTCACCCTCACCCTAGTTCTTGCTGCCTTTAAGGGGCCTTTTTGCCTGTTTTGTTTTTTTTTGGTTTTATTTTGAAAATTTAATTTTTTTTATTTTATTTTCTTCATATTTATTTCATGGTTTTTGATTGACAGTGTCTGAGTAATGAGTGGAGGGGGGGGGGCAGTAGTGGTGATACTGATGATGATGGTGGTGGTGTTGGTGGTAGTGATGGTGGTGGTAATGATTCAAAGTACGATCATAGTTGTGGCAGTAATAGTAGCAATAGACACCATAATGGGAAAGCAGTAGCAGCAGCAGCAGCAACTATTGTTCTATTAAAAGTAATGATGTTGATACTTCCATTAATAGTAGCAGTAGTAGTGGTGGTGGTATTGCAGCTACAAACTGCATATGTTGTGGAGGTGGTGTGTTTATATGTTCCCAGGTAAATAAATAAAAGACATTGTCTATTCCTTTATTTCACTCTTAATTCTTCATTGAATTGGTTTCACTCATTTGGTTGTCGCTGGTACATCACCTTCAAGGGTTTTTTTTTTTTAGTGGGAGGGGTGGAGGGACAATCATATCATCGACACCCCCCACACACGCCACCACCCCCAC
>NC_069006.1:23367815-23368712 GCF_001194135.2 Octopus bimaculoides
GCGGCTTTAAATGATGATGGTGAAGATGATATGTATGTATGTATGTATGACTATATATGTGTGTGTGTGTGTGTGTACGTACAAATTTATTTATATATATATATATATATATATATATATATGACTCTGTGTGTGTTTTGATATATGTGACTATCTATGTATATGTGTATATATATATACATATATATATATGTATATATATATACATATATATATATATGTATATATATATATATATGACTCTGTGTGTGTGTGTGTGTGTGTGTGTATATATATGTTTGTATATACACACATATTTGTATATATATTGTGTGTGTGCGTGTGTATATTTATGCCCACCTAAACATGGATGTTCTGTTTGTACAAACTATACTGCTGTAAATGACACGAGAGACACTCTCCCACTGGCTTCTGGTTCAAATTGCTCTCTCATTTATAATTAAACACACATAACTGGCTTCTGCACAATTTCAGCCCATTATATCATTGTCTTCTGATATTGCTCAACCCAAGACTACAGTAGCAGACACTGGAACAATTCTTAACTAACAACCATTTTAGAATGGTATGGCGGTAGTATTTGAGGGAAGGTTCAGCTGCCTTTTCTTGCAGGTCAAAGGATGCCTTTATCCTATGAATAAGCCATTTAATGGCAGGGTTGGAATTTGACAAAAACTGCTAATTACTATCTTTTCAGACTATCAATGTACTGGCTTAGTAATTCTTCATTGATTTGTAATTAATTATGTATTAGGTAAAAATAAATAAATAAAATCAAAAAAAAAAAACAGAAAAAAAACACTAGCATTATCAAAGGGGAAATTATTTCTTGAACGATGTAATTTGTAATAATGAAAGAAAATATTTACAATAAATATTAAAAAATAGAGAAAGAAT
>NC_069006.1:23368897-23370347 GCF_001194135.2 Octopus bimaculoides
ATCCCTTAAATTACAGACCTTGTGTCTACACTGGAAACATTTTATTAGGGTTTTCATGTTCTGAGTTCAAATCCCACCAAGACTGACTTTGCCTTTTGTCCCTCCAGGGTTAATAAAATGAAGTGCCGGTCCAGTTCTGAGACTGATGTAATTCACTTGGCCCTCCCCTCAAAATTGGTGACCTTGTGCCTAAATCAGACTATTATTATTATTATTATTATTATTATTATTATTGAGTGAGACAGCAGTGTATGCCATCAAAGTGACACTGGAGTAAAATATACAAAACCCAGTGTACCCATCATGACTACCCGTCTAATAAGGATACACCAGGCACATGCATCACAACCATGTGTGTGTGACAGGGTGATCTCATATCAAGGTAAACAGCGCATGACCTTGCAGGTGGGGACCAGTTAGAATTTTCTTTGGGTCAAGTAGCCCATCCTGCTTGAAAGGTCCCTGAATAAGGGTCGTTTAAGGATGTTGAATGAAACACCCATGTTTCCAGAGGTGAATTATTCAAACCCCAAAGAATTCCTCTCAACACATGACTGTGATGCTCCCCCACTACTTCTGCTCATGATCAGAGATGCACATATCGTCAGCCACTAAGGGACATGCTCAACTGGTTAAGGTCAAACAACTGACAAGCAAATCTATTGTTAAAAATCGTTGTGCACACACCTTCAGATATTCTAGGAAGGTTAACATCCTTGACACGAGTATCTCACCCATTCTCTGTTCCATATCACAATATGGATTCAGGCCACTGCACTCAGCCAACCACATTTTACTCCAGAAACCTAACCCAGAAAAATACACTATAGCTTCAACAACACAAACAAACAAACCCAACTTCCCACATATACCATTCTTAACTACCATTGACGTCAGCAATGCTTTTAATTCCATTCCACCACACTCGATCCACTCGTGAAAACATGAAAATATCACCACCACTTCAAGAAAACAAACACAAACAACACAAAAACTCTGGCTGGCAAAACTAACTGATTGTCAGGTTGCCAAGCTTGTGTCGTATACAAGAACTATTCTTCCAGAGCCTGAAAATCCCTAGTGGAGTTCCCAATGGATCCGTCTCCTCCCCCACTGTTTTCAGTTTATACTAACACAAAAATGTGTAGCTACACCTACACAGCATTCTCGTATTTCCACACATACATAGAGAAATAGCGAAATATAGTCAGCCTCCCACTCAGATGACCTAGCCTGAGCATTTCTGCCAAAGTTTACCTTGGGATTATAAGGCAGTGGAGCTGGCAGAATCATTAGTATGCTGGGCAAAATGTTTAGCAGCATTTCATCTGCCTTTACATTTTGAGTTCAAATTCTGCCAAGGTCGACTGTACCTTTCATCCTTTCGAGGTCAATAAAATAAGTACCAATTGAGTGTGTGTGGGGGGGGATTGATGTAATTGACTTGCAC
>NC_069006.1:23371537-23381523 GCF_001194135.2 Octopus bimaculoides
GTGTGTGAATATATATATATGTGTATGTATATATGTATGTATATATGTATGTGTATATATATATATATATATATATATGCATGTATGTGTGTGTGTATATATGTCTGTAGATATGTATGTGCCTATATAGGCAGACATGGTGCCAGGCAGCTCCCCAGCTGGTTAGCTCCTGTCAAACCGTCCAACCCATGCCAGCATGGAAAATGGACATTAAATGATGATGGTGATGATATATATATATATATAATATTTGTGTGTGTGTGTGTAATGAGCTTTCTGCAATCAAGGAGGACGAGGATCTTAGTTCTTGATTTCATTTCTTTTGTCTTGTTCCATTTTTTTTTACACCAACCTTCATGTTTCTTTCCATGTTTTTTTTCTTATTTTCTTACTGTCCAGCATCCTTGTTTTTCAAAATTATATATAATGCATAAACAGAACCTGAAAGATTGCTTTTAGGTACATGGCGCATTTCATGAATATGCCTGTTCAAGTATCATAAAAGCATGAAACTATTAGTAGCTCTTTCGGTTGTGAATTTAATTTGATATATATATATATATGTATGTATGTATGTATGGAGAGTGAGAGTGAGTGAGAGACTCCGATATTCTGATATTGAACTAAAATGGCAGATATATGAATGTGCTATTGTTAATCTTTGAATAAACAGGTTTTGGTTTGTTAGGCATAACTTCTTAAAGCCTTGACAATGGTCTCTGGCCCTGCCTATTAGTGCAGGCAAACATTCAAGAAGAAGGAATATCCTTTCATTGGCTTATCTTACAAAGATTCTATAGGATTGTTTACAAGGTGTACAACATCCTGGCTATTATATAAGATTGCACACTGTCTCTCTACCTCTGTGTCTGTCTGTCTGCAATGTGTGTTTGTATAACTTGGGATGTGAGTGTGTTTCTGTTTTTAATAGGTGCGTTTATGTGTGTTCTTTGAAATTACCGTGTCAGTAGTGTGATTTTTTTTTTTTTTTAACCCTTTAGCCATAGCTAGCCTGAATATTCTATCTGTTTTTTTTTTGTTCAAACTGGCCAGGTCCGTCCTCTCACACCTACCCTACGTTGGCCTTCTCTAAATAAACAACCATATTATTGAAATCTCAAAGCCATGAAATAATTCATGATTTATTATTTAAACTTATGTCGATTCCTCCATGGTGTTGTTTTGCATTTATAATAAAATAAGTATATACAAGTTATAAAAATAATTTTTTTTAAATATACAATACAATACTGTTTCTACTTTACGGATTTTCACCTATCATAGGTGGTCTTGGAACGTAACACCCGCGACAGTCAAGGGATTACTGTAATTCAAAACAATGTGAAAAAATAAGCAATATATATATATATATATATATATATATATATATATATACATACATACATACATACATATGTGTGTGTAAACAAACATTAAATGATATGTATACACACACACACACACACACACACACACACATACATATGTGTTTGTGTTATTTGTCCCCTATCACCACTTGACAACCCGTGTTGGTTTGTTTACATCCCAAATAACTTTGGAGTTTCAGGAGAAGAGACCTATGGAATAAGTACTGGCATCACTTTAATTGAAACAAGTAAATAGGAAAACGATAGAAAAATCAAAAAAAGAAAAAAAAAGGCCTTGTTATTGAGAAGGTGGTTGGGACATGAATGGACAAAGTTTTGATGAAAAGTTTTAATTTAGATTACTTTGAACAGGAAGTTTGTGTCGTACAACCAGTGACGATCGAGGGTGGGTTGGTCATAAATAGACTGAAGAAAAAAAACAAGAGATAAAAAAATAAACACCAATAGAATGGGATTCGAAAGTGATTTAGCTGTTATTTCTAGTAAAACAAGTGACCACGTAGACTCTCTCACTGACTCAAACATGACGTGTAATCTTCCTGATTTAGTTGTAATTGAATTATTTAACAATATTATTATGTGTGTTGTAGTACTTCCTGTATGACTTGTCCTGCTTGTATGACATCTATCACATTATTGTACGAAGAAAATGGTGCGATATAAACAGCCATTCATAGAGAAGTTGATTCATGGCTTTATTGACTTGTGTTCCTTCTTTTTGTATCTATTTCTGGTTATTGGTCTTTCTCGGGGAGTGTGCGTGTGTGTGGTAGTGAAGTTGATGGTTGCTTGTAATCCAGTCTTTTTATTTATATATCATCATCACCATTTAGCGTCCGTTATCCATGCTGGCATGGGTTGGACAGTTTGACCAGAGCTACACCAAACTCCAGTCCAATTTGGCATGGTTTCTGTGACTGGATTCCCTTCCTGGTGCCAACCACTTACAGAGTGTGCTGGGTGCTTTTACATGGCACTGCACAGATGCTTTTATGTGGCACCGCACAGGCACTTTTACTTGATACCACATATATGTATAGATAGATAGATAGATAGATAGATAGATGACTGATAGAAAATGGAATGAACAACATTCTTTATTTAAAATCACTACAATTGTTTTGACACATTGTCCAACTCAGAACCATGTAGTTGGGGAGTAAGCTTCTTGTTTCTTTATAGCCCACAAGGGGCTGAACATAGAGGGGGCAAAGAGATTAAGTCGATTACATCGACCCCAGTGCGTAACTGGTACTTAATTTATCGACCCCAAAAGGATGAAAGGCAAAGTCGACCTCAGCGGAATTTGAACTCAGAACGTAAAGACAGATGAAATACCGCTAAGCATTTCGACCGGCGTGCTAACGTTTCCGCCAGCTCACCACCTGTGGTATGCTTCTTACCACACAACCACTCCTGCGCCTATACATATATATATATATATATAGAAAGATAGATCAAGTGCAATTGGATGCTTAGCCACATTGGATCATCAGAGAAGCATTTTATTGTATTATGATCATTGTAACATAATACTATAAAATGCTGTTCCATTGTAGTTAAAGATCCAATTACATTTGGAGCATCAATTGCAGAGTTCCAAACAACCAGAATGTTTAAACATATGTAGGGGGAAAGTGATTATAACTTGAGTTTATTGTAATTTACTGAACTAACTCACAGGGTTAACCTGGAGTTATATTCAAGGACATTTTCTCAAGGTGCCGTACAGTGGGACTGAAATTAAAACCACACAATTTGTGATTGCAACAACAGCTTTTTAATACACAGCCATGCCTGTACTTGTGTATATATATATATATATGTGTGTGTATATATATATATATAGATAGATATATATATAATATATATGGGAGAATGTACGAAAAAACAACAGACGAGGACAGGTGGTGTAAACAACAAAAGGATGTATTAGTATGACGCTCGGGAATAAGGAAAGTCTTCAACGTTTCGAGCTACGCTCTTCAACAGAAAGAATATGGAGAAAACAAGGAGAAAAACACGGAGAAAAAAAATTGAATAGTGTTCAGTCAGCGGTCAATCATAGTATTTTTATATACACACACATTCATACACATGATGATAATGATGATGATGATGATATTGATGGCACTTCCTTTGTGTCTGAAGATCAAGAGGAAAAGTAGCCACATTGTCAAGCAGCTGTGTAAAATGATTCTTGAACAACAGGCTCTGACATTCCACTTCGTCTGTGTTTAGTAGTTTTCAAGTGAGAGGGTAAGTCGATGCAATCCAATCCACTCTTTAGATTTGAAGGTTTGACCAGAGGGCCTCAGTTGGAGGCTAAGACAGCTGCACTGACCATTTACATTGTGGTTGCCTTCCCTGAGGTGGGTCACCTTTACAGCGTTGGAGACCTCCAACTTACTGTGGATTTGCTGGAAGGGGTGTCTAAGAAAGCATTTTCTTGTGTGTTTTAGAAAAGCTGACTGAAAATCTTTGTGAAGATATGCAGGCAAGAATATATATATGTGTGTATATGTATGTGTGTGTGTGTGTATATCTATGTACATGTGTGTATGCATATATACATACACACATACACACGTGAAGGCACATGGCTTAGTGGCTAGGGTATTCGGTTCAGGATCGTAAGAGCGTGAGTTCAATTCCCAGCGGTCCATTGTGTCCTTGAGCAAGACACTTTATTTCACAGTGCTCCAGTCCACTCAGCTGGCAAAAATGAGCAGTACCTGGATTTCGAAGAGCCAGCCTTGTTTAACAAACACAATGAGACACGTGTGTGTATGTGTGTATATATATATATATATATATATATATATATATATATATATATATATGTATGTATGTATGTATGTATGTATGTATATATGAGACAGACTTCCACACGGTTTCTGTCTACCAAATTCACTCACAAGACACTGGTTGGTCTGGGGCTATAGTAACAGGCACTTGCCCAAGATGTCATCTTGTGGAGAACCCAGAACCTTGTTGCAAAGCAATCTTCCTAACTACACAACCAGACCAGCACCTACATATCTATATGTGTGTGTGCATGAGTAAATACACACACATATTATATATATATATATATATATATATAACTAACTACCTACCTATTTATTGCTGTATTTGTGTGTTGCTTTTTTTTTTTTTTTTTTTGCCTGTTATAAAAGTTCATTATTAATGCTTTGCATAATTTGTTCCATTCTTTTGAGGAATTATCAGTAATACAACTAAAAAAACCATTCAACTGTTAAGATATGGTTCTTGTGCTTTACTTGACTGATTTCAGTTGAGGATAGATTTTGTTGTTGTTTTTTGTGTTTCTTGTTTTCTTTTGTTGTTTTGCTTTTTGTTGTCTTTCAAAAATTGTTTAGAGCTTTCCTAAGATGGACCACTCTGGTTAAGGTACCAAACACCTTCACTTAAGGGGTTGCTTATGGGTTGCAAGTTCAAAACCTTGTCACAGTCATTTTATTCTGCCCCAGGACAGAAACAGAACATTTAGCATTTGTTTCCCTTTGATTTTATTGTTGTTATTATTGTTATGGTAAGCAGAAATGTTAGTATAATACAGAACGCTGTGTGTGACTTTTACTTGAGAATGTACCTTAAGCATGTGAAAATATAAAATGAAGCTGTATAGGCCAACTTACAACCTGTAAGTCCCAGCTGAACACTGGGGTTGATGTATTAGACTGACGTCCCCCCTCTCCAATATTTCAGGCCTTGTGCCTATTGCCGAAAGGATTGTCATAGTCTAGGTCAGTGCTACTCAAAGTGGTGGTCTGCAGATTGGTGCCGGTCTGCGAGCCATCAGCTGCCGTTTCCAGATAAGAAAGAAACATTATAAAATTCTTATGTAATATTGTATTATTTGTTTACAAAATAAATACAAGATAAAAAAGATTGTCAACTTTCATTATATTCATTATATATATATTGTTTCTGGTATAAATTAATATTACTAAGAAATATTACCGGTCCCTGGCACTTTGGAAAAAGAACTGCTGGTATGCCACATCAGATAGTTTGAGAAGCACTGGTCTAGGCTAGAAACTAGCAGAAGCATTATCATGCCAGCATTCCTTCTGGTTTTATGTTCTGACTTCAGATGCCACGAAGGTCAACTTTGCCTCTCATTCTCGTAGGGTTGATAAAATAAGTACCAGGATCAATGTAAATGACTGGCCCTCTTTCCCCAAATTTTAAGGCCTTGTACCCATAGAATTATTGTTGTTGCTGTAGTTTTATAAACAACTGGAGATTTAAATACTAGGATATAAATATTTACAGGGTGGTACAGTTGGAGTGTCTTCAACCTGAGGGCTGTTGGATCATGGCTTCCTGTTGGGGGTAGGGCCAATCTGTCCTCTTCTGTCCTCTTCTGTCATGGTTTAAATTTAGCAAGTATTGCCAGCTTTTAGGTTTGAACTTCATATCACAGGGTGGTCATGGTTAGAATGTCTTCAGCCATAGCTGTGTTTGATGAAGGGTTCATTACCTAGGAGATAAAGAAGCAAATCTGTCCACTTTTGTCACAGTTTAAAATATCACCAAATTTAATTAATGAATTAACGACTATTGTCAGCTTGTAGGTTTGATCTTCATTACTTAATTAATCCTACAGTGCCTGAATTAACGTTAAGCGGCAGAAGGAAAAACCGGAAAAAAGAAAGAACCAGAAGCGTTATTGGCAATTTGAAATGCGTGACTAAATCAGATGCAGCAACCACCAGATATTAGTATTGCTTGCGTGCGATAATGTCGTTCAGTCATAAAGAATCCACAGAGCTTGTCCAATTTTGTCGGTCATTATTTTTGTTTTCCCTCCATAAAGAGCATAGCTTTTGAGGTGTCAGAAATTCTTAACGAGAGTCGTTAGAGCATTACGGCACTGATTGAACTCCTAAATAACCGCATAGTTAAATTGCAATGAATTATTTTGATTTCCTTTTTTTGTTTGTTTTTTGGTTGTTACTTTCTCCAAATTGTCCAGCGCAGTTGTGTTTTTTTTTTTTTTAAATGGATCTTTGATGGATTTGACTGGCAAATCATGGTTTTGGGTTCAGTCCCACTGTACAGCACCTGGGACAAATGTTTCCTACTGTAGTTCCAGGACAACCAATGCCTTGAGTGAATTTGGTAGAAACTGTGTGGAAATTTTTTGTGTGTGTTTGTGCTTGTCCTCTCCACCACTTGATAGCCAATGTTGGTTTGTTGACATCCCCATAATTTAGCAGGTTGGTAAAAAAAATAACAAAATGATAGAATAGGTACCAGTGCTTTAGGCTTTCATGCTCAAGGTGACCCTCTTCCCTTTATACGCTTCCTCCACTCAGATCTTTCCAAAGCTTCTTCTTCCCAATTCTTTACATTGACCTGCAGTTCTTTCAGGTTGCCTTATTGTATAGCTTATAGACACACACACACACACACACATAGACATACATACATATCCTGTGCGGTGCCACATAAAAGCACCCAGCACACTCTGTAAAGTGGTTGGCATCAGGAAGGGCATCCAGTGGTTGAAACAATGCCAGATCAGACTGGAGTCTGGTGCAGCTTCCCAGCTCTGGTCAACTTGTCCAACCCATGACAGCATGGACAATGGACATTAAATGGTGATAATGGTACATACATACATGCATGCATGTGTGTATGCATGTATGTATATCAGTGAACATTCACATTCAGTACTTCATGTAGAAAATTGCTAAGCTAGCTCTGTGCCTTCAAAGACTTGCAGAATACAAAAACAGATTCCCTTACTTGAAAAAAACAGATAAGTGTTTGTGACAGGAAGAGCATCCAGCTGTAAAACAAATGCCTTGATGATATTATGTATTTGTCTAACCTATGCTAGCATGGAAAAAAAACACAGACGTAAAACAAAAACTGTTGTTCTTACTATGGGTTTGTTACAAATTTGTTTATTAAACCATTCAACCACAAACTACTTCACATTTAAATACTACTACTACTCTTACAGTTATTCTAGCAGAAATTTCTTTGTCTCAGACATTGCATTCTTGTGAAGTCAACCAAAAAATTTGCTTGATTTTTTTTTTTTGTTTTGTTTTGTTTTTCTTTTCTTTCCCAAAGAGCTGATTGTGTGGGATGTATGTTTTGACTTTCAACTATCATAATAATAACAATAATGACAACTTTGATGGCATGTACTGCTCTTTCCCTCAATAATAATAATAATGATAATAAAAGTAGCAATTATATATATATTCTTTTTTTTTTGCGGTGGTTGTTCTTTAAGAAACAGTTTGCCGTTTGTTTCATTTAGGTTACACATGAGGCAGCGTTCGTTTGTGTTTCCAATCATTTACACGGTTTAATTAACCGATCAGGCGAGCGAATGAGCATGCACTGCTGCCACCGTGTCGATTGTCTCTTTTTTTTTTTTCTTTCGGGTGGGGGTGGGGTGTGGTCGATTTTGCACAGTAACAGCGACGGTGCGATCGGCTGTTGCTCATTCGAGCGAATAATTTCATCACCACCACCACTAACGCATGTGCACCCTTTCCTCTCCCACCCACCCTGCTTCCTTCTACATCATCGTCATCACCCCCCCTTCGCCCATCCCACCACGCCCTGATTTGTTAGATTATTTATTTATTAACTGTAGTTTCTCAAACCAGATTAATTCTCCCCGCATGTATAAGTAATTACATAAATACTCGGTCATTAGATATCCTTGAATCAGGTTTCCAATGGATTATCTCTCATTAGTGTTTGTTTGTTCTTGCTGTTGTTGGCTGTTGTTTGCTGTTGTTGTTGTTAAATTGTAGACTAAGTCAGGCTTAACAACATATTTCCCACCACCCCCATGATGATCTGTTTGTTTCTTTCCATATTTTGTTTTAATTATTCATTTATTTATTAATTCTCATAGATCTGATTATAAATTCATCTTCTCTTACATACTCCCAGTTTTATCCAAAAATGTTTAAAATTAATGAATAAATAAATAAAGACAAATAAGTTTGCGAATCATATTAAAATATTATAATCCAGTCAATCAGATTTCATTTCTGTTCTTACAGTTGTCATTGTTCTTATTGTAGCTGCTGTAGCAGTTTCCTTGGAATATTCACCAAGTCAAAGTTCTTTACTTGTTCACAGTAAAACCAACCTCGTTTTGTAGCTTCTCTCCTCCATATCACCGTTTACTTAGGCACTTTGGCAGGTAAAGGGCATTGTGCTTGTGTCTGCATTTTTAAACTGCCCCGGTGCAAAAGCTTGCTTCCCAACTGCATGATTCCCAGTTCAGTCCCACTGCATGGCACATTGGGTGTCTTCTACAATAGCACCATGGCTCCTGGCCAGCCAAAGCCTTGCGAGTGGATCTGATGGAAGGAAACTGAAAAAAAAAGATGGTCATGTATGTATATGTGAGTATGACAAGAAGTTTGCTTCTCAACCACACAGTTCTGGGTTCAGTCTCACTGTGTGGCTGGCACCTTGGGCAAGTGTCTTCTACTATAGCCTCGGGCTGACCAAAGCTTTGTGAGTGGATTTGGTAGACGGAAACTGAAAGAAATTCATTGTGTGTGTGTGTCTTTGTGACTGTGTTTGTCCTCTACCATCGCTTGACAACCAGTGTTGGTGTGTTTACATCCCTGTAAATTAGCAGTTTTTTTGTAGAGCACATGTTCTACAAAAATAGGTGATCGGTTCCCTTGACCACTTGTGGTAGAAAAGTTGAAGTTACGACCATCACCTGTCACAATTGTTATGTAGGTATGGTTGTAACTTCCTTGAGATTATTAACCTCTCCTACAGAGACAACGTCTGTCTTAGTACTATTTACATCTACACATCTGCGTGTAGGTGTAAATATTATAGCACTTTTATTGCCTCAGATGAGGTTAACAATCTAAGAAAATCTAAAGACAATTTAATTGTATTAACTATATAACTCTCTCTTCTCTTAGACATTTTCAAATGTTATTAAGTATCTCTTGTTGGATGCGTTAGTTTAGTGGACTGAATGTAGCTTTCTGACATCCGAGATTATATAAAGAGACTTGCATGTTTGGATATTTAGAGCGGAATAGATAACCGAGTTTTAGTGTCTTCTAAAACAGGCCTGAATCACTGCCTATTTTAGAAGACACTTGCCCAAGGTGGCTGTACAGTGGGACTGATCCCAAAGCCATGTGGCTGCAAAGTGAGTTTATCAACCACACAGCCATACCTACACCCATATTTAGTAATATAATTTTAGATACCCCGTAAAAGACGGTAAGGACTCGGCTTTTGATAATAGATCAGATCTTCTCTCTCTCTCTCTCTCTCTGTCGGGGATGACTTGGGGCTAAACAACACCAAGGTTTTGTGCCAAGTAACAATACAGCTGGTTCCTTTGTATGTTTTTTTACCACTTTTTTCTTTTGTATTTTTCTACTGATCCTATCAAGATGTGCGTGGGCGAGCTATATCTGCACTACAATCTTTGTGTGTACAGGGGATACACATACATACATGCATACATACTTATATGTGTGTGTGTGTGTGTGTGTGTGAATACATGTATATATATATATATATATATATATATATATATATATATAT
>NC_069006.1:23381533-23384022 GCF_001194135.2 Octopus bimaculoides
GTTTTTTTACCACTTTTTTCTTTTGTATTTTTCTACTGATCCTATCAAGATGTGCGTGGGCGAGCTATATCTGCACTACAATCTTTGTGTGTACAGGGGATACACATACATACATGCATACATACTTATATGTGTGTGTGTGTGTGTGTTTCTGAGTCTTTGCTCGTCATCAGTCTGGTATATATGTATGTATGCACCCACACATACACTCATCCGTACAGATTTATCTATGAAGATATATTTATACAAGTGTGTGTGTGGGGGTGGGGGTGGGGGTCTGGGTGGTGTTAGTGTGCACGTGCCACAGGAACAGATGTGTTTGCATTTGTTTCTCTCTATGTGTTTGGTAAGTCAGCGTATTCATATGTGTGTGCGTGTGTGTCTATATGTGTTTGTCTCTGTTTGTGTCTACATGTTTGTCTCCGTGTGTGTGTGTGTGCGTCTGTGACTGTGTATGCCTGCATGTGTGCACGTGCCTGTTTGTATGTACATCAGCATGTCAAATATTTGGACATAAGCCTCTTTCTAAGCAAGTAATTGATTTCTTTCATTAAATGAAAGAAGAAAACCTTGCTTCTTTCTCTCTCCCTCTCTCTCTCTCTCTCTTTCATTCTTTTGCTCTTACCCTTCCTCTCAATCCAAAGAATCCATAATACAAAATTTATTCACTGATCTGTCATAGGCTGAATCAGATCATCTGCAAAAGAAAATAAGTACATCTCACCCCAGCGGCATTAGGCGGGGGTGGGCTGGGCAGGAGAGGAGTTTCAAGCTGGACTAGACTGGTTGATGGTTTGGGGCTGAAGAAAACCTGTCCTTTGTTTATTTTCTATAGCTTGATTTGTGATTCATCTTCAACCTCCCCTCCCCCCTGTGTCTAAGCCACTCCTTCACTCCTACCCCCCACCCTCACATACATTTCACCTCTGCTTACCCACTGTCACCAGAACATGAATTTTTTTTAACCTTTCCTTCAACATCAGAATGAGCATTCAATTGAAATGTGCAGAGTTTTTTAAAGTCATTGCCTCTGGTGTGATTTGAACTTGTGACTTAAGAGTACAAAACTAAATAGTCCAGTGCTCTTTTGTCCTGGCTATCTGCACTAGTAAATAGTATTTACTGATCTCTTATAAAGAACCTATGACTTCCAGTCAGCTCAGAGTTGCCCTACTTGGTATCTGGTACTGAAGAGAGCAAAAAAAAACTGAAATACATCTACTGATCCATATTTGAACTGCTTATTTCACACCACTGCTTTGTTTGTGCTTCACCTCTGCAATAATAATAATGATAATATTAATAATAAATAATGGTTTCTAATTTAGACACAAACTCAGCAGTTTTGAGGGGAGGAGTGAGTCAACACCATCAGCCCCAGTACTTGACTGTAAGGGAGATAAACAGCAAAGTTGACTTTGGTGGGATTTGAACTCAGAACGTAAAGGATTAAAACAAACAGCACAAGGCATTTTGTGTGATGTTCTAACGACTCAGCCAGTCTGGCTCCTACTCTGTAATATTTTTGACTTCAAAATTTAGTTTAGGAGTTTTTGTTTGTTTGTTTTTTTACTTGTACATTTTTAAATACCAAATCAGAATTAAATAAAAATAGTTGACTCCATATCTGAAACTAATTGAATAAGTCTAGGTTTATTAACATTAATTTGGAAGTTCCTTATCAGAAACTGCACCTGGAAATTAATATGCAAGGGTCTCTTTCACAGGGTGTATATGATGGCTGGGTGTTTGGGGTTTTTATTAACCAAATCTTTGCAGTTATGAGTCAGTTCTAGTTACACCTTCACCTCAAAATTACTAGCCTTTTGCCTAAATCAGAAACCATTATCATTATTATTATTATTATTATTATTATTATTATTATTATTATTATTATTATTATTAAGGTGGTGAGCTAGCAGAATTGTTAGAATGCCAGGCAAGATGCTTAGCAGCGTATTACAACTAAATTACTTATTACAGGAAGATGTCGGTGTTAGGACAGATTGCAGATGCTGAAATAAAAACGTGGGTGGTCTCTAGGGCCAACAAGAGAGCTTCTATTTCATTGCTTGGCAGAAATAACAGTCAGGTCTCCCTCAACTCATACTTGAGCAAAGAAGACTTGTGAAATCAACTGTGGCAAAATATTGTGCAATCATTATTGTTCCAGACTCCAGTTCAGGTCAGCCCTGATCAAACAGATATGCTCAAAGACATTCCAGCCATGACCATTTCCATAGTGTACCTAGGACTACATTGTCCAAAGTGTCCTTCCTTTCCCGTTAATATGACAGGAGGAAGATTAGATCCCTGCTGCTGTTGTTTCTGAAGCTTCCTTGTTGACTCAAAAAGTCAGCAGCCATTGTTACCATTGATAATGTCAAGGCTGTCTGCATTATCATAATTTATTCATGAATCTATTTCTGTGTGAGTTGTCTCACCCAGCTGTAGCACCGTGAGCCAGTTTACCATCGACTGCCCCACCC
>NC_069006.1:23384155-23384877 GCF_001194135.2 Octopus bimaculoides
CCACCCCTTTCACTAAATATTTCAGACAACAACAGCTCTTATCTCACCTCAACAATCTGCTTGTACAGACACGCACTACTTGTTCACTCTGCATAGGCATCATCATCATCATCGGTATCATCATCATCATCATCATCATACATCTATCTTTTTCATGGGTGACACAGGTTTTCTTTTGTACCATGTTTGGCCTATGCTGTGGTTCTTTGTCATCGTTTTTGCTTTGTCATCAGGCTGTTGAGATCAGCTTTCATCTCTCCTGCCTATGTTTACCTTGGATTTCCTCTTCCGTAAGGGTGGCAGCCTTCAAGTTTTGTACCTCTCTGGGATAGTTTTTATCATTATTATTAATTGAAGTGGTGAGCTGGCAGAATCGTTAGCATGCCAGGCAGAATGTTTAGCAGCATTTCGTCCATCTTTACATTCTGAGTTCCAATTCCACCAAGGCCAACTTTGCCTTTCATCCTTTTGGGGGTCAATGAAATAAGTACCAGTTGAACACTGGGTCAATGCAAACAGCTTATTCCCTCTCCCGAAATTGCTGGCCTTGTGCCAAAATTTGAAATCGGTAATAAGGAAAAACATTCTGGTAGCAGAGCCTGGTTACAGCATTCCTCCTCGCCCAGCTCTGTGGAATGGTAAGCTTCACCTCAGTTGCTACATGTGTGGCTTCTAGTCACCACCAGCATGTTGCAATCCTTTCCTTACTCCCCCACCCCCCA
>NC_069006.1:23385566-23386176 GCF_001194135.2 Octopus bimaculoides
ACTGTTTTCTTTGTCTCTCTGTCACCTCTTTCTATCTTCATTTCTCAGATCCCCCCCTCGTGTTTCCTTTGGCCTCTCTCTCTCTCTCTGTCTCTTTCTCTCCTTCCCCCCCTCTCTGCTCATCTTCTCTGACTCTCCCTTTCTCTTGATGCCACTATGTTCCTTTGTGTCTCTCTCTGCACCCACTCCCCTTACTTTTCCTCCTCTGACCTCCTCTCTCTCTCTCTCTCTCTCTCCCTACCTCTCCCTCTCTTTCACTCCCCCTCTTTCTTCTCTTTATCTCTCTCTTTCACATTCCATCCCACCCACCCCCACTTCGCATCTCATTTCCATCCCTTTGTTTTCTGAACTTAGAACATATTTGATGCTGTGTGCATGTGTGTGTATGTGTCTATGTCTGTATATATGCGTTTGTGTGTGTGTGTATGCAGTTGTGTGCACATGCATCTCTGTGTGCATATATATATGTGTGTGTATATGTATGTTTATATATATATATATATATATATAGATATATATATAGATATATATATATGTATGTGCAGGCATGTGGAAATGTGTATAGCAAGAAGAGGTGAGGGTGTTTATATTAACTTCTCCTTCTTCTCCC
>NC_069006.1:23386207-23387971 GCF_001194135.2 Octopus bimaculoides
ACCCCCACCCCGACCACAATTTCCTTTTCATGGTAAATGGACTTTCTAGTGAAAACTGTCAGAAGCTTTATCAAGATTTCACTATCACAGAATATTATTTAACATCAATGTTTAAATAGCTTTGTTTAGATATAGAGCGGTGGTGACGGTGGTGACGATAGCAATGGTGGTGGTGGTACCATCAGCAATGGTGATAGTGGTGGTGGTGGTGGCAGCGGCAGCAGCAATGACAATGGTGGTGCTGCTGCTGTCAGCAGTTGTGGTAGTGGTGGTGGTGTTGGTGGTGCCGTCAGCAATGATGATGATGATGATCGGGGTGGTGGTGGGGGCAGTTTGTTTTAGTATTTGCTGGATTTTTTGTTGTGGTTGTTGTTCTTGTTGCTGTTTTAGTAGATGCTATCATTTCTTTTATTTACATTTATTTTGTTTATATATATATATTTATGTTTTGTGGTGCATTATTGCGGGGGTGGGGGTTACATTAGAAAAGGGGAGTTAGTTAAATCTTGAAAAATTGGCGCTATTTGTTGCTTAACTCGGTGATCAACCTTGCTCCAGAAGACCAACAACAAAGGCTGTTCCAATCATGGCCATCCTGTCATTTTCTTATTGTTATTATTAAGGCAGTGAGCTGGCAGAGTCGTTAGAACGCCGTGCGAAATGTCTGCTGCAACGTTCTGAGTTCAAATTCCACTGAGGTTGACTTTATCTTTCATCCTCTCAAGGCCAATGAAATAAGTACCAGTTACACACTGGGGTCGATGTAATCAACTAGCGTCCTCCCCCAAAATTTCAGGTTTTGTGCTTATAGTAGAAAGGATTGTTATTATTTAAAATGGTTTGATTCAGCTCCATGCCGCGTAAAGTTTTGCAGGCTTCTAGCAGGAACCTTCAGCTGGTTCTCTTGACTCTTTCGTTATCTTAGTTCTGATGAAATGTGTTTCAATTAAATTTGAAAATAATCAAGAATCTAGAAATTATATAACGAGCTTAGCAAACTTTGCTATAATATACAGAAAGTTTTGCAAGTGTGAGGGAGCAACTGTTTCAACCTAGTAAATCTATTTGCTCAAAGTTAAAGAATGAAAGAATGGGTTCTTATATTCTTTTACTGGTTTCAACTACTGGCCTGTGGCCATGCTGGGGCACTGACACCGACAGTTTAGTTGATAATTGATCGTGTTGACCCTTGCACTTGGTTCAATGTGATACTAGTTTTAACATAAACAGTAGAAGGAAATAAGGCAGGGAGGTAGCAAAAGAGGGGGAGAAATCCATAAACAGAACATACAGCTTGCTCCCTATTTACCCCCCATCCCCTGGTTCACCACCACTTCTCCTCCTCCCCCTTCATACACACACACACACACATAAGGAATTGAATGCTTCTTCATGATGCTGCACAGTTTTGGCGCAAAAGTTGTTGCTGCTGCTTGTATCATATTGCAACACTGACATGTGCATACATTTTTGAATCTTGTGAGATTGCTTTGTATGCATAACGTGCACATTAATTAACATTGCTCTTTGTACCAGACTTTTTTTTTTTAACAGCTGCAGTCCCTTCCCCCCAGAGAAGCCAGACTGCACCCACCACCATTTATTTCCCCACTTTGGCCACCGGTTTATCTCAAAGGTTGTTACCTCTGTGTGTGTGTGTGTGTGTGTGCGAGTATGTATATACATTTCTGTGTTATATCTTTATATTATCTCTCTCTCTCTCTCTATATATATATATATATATATATAATATATATATATATA
>NC_069006.1:23388273-23390260 GCF_001194135.2 Octopus bimaculoides
ATATATATATATATATATATATATATATATATACGTGTGTGTGTGTATGTGTATGTTTTTTATATGTGTATGTATGTATATATATATATATATGCATATGTAAGTATGTGTGTGTATGTATATATATATGTATGTATCTGTATGTATGTATATATATATATGTGTATGTATATATATGTATATGTATATATATGTATGTATATGTATCTATATATATATATGTATATGTATGTATATATATATGTATATATATATATGTATTGTGTGTGTGTATTGTGTGTGTGTGTTAATTAGTGTTATTACCTGAGACACTTTCAGGATCTCCATTTAATCTCATCTCAAGCCAATCCACTCCTTCGTACACACCCCAGATGTGTGCTCACTAATCTTCAATTTTTTTCTTGTTTTTATGGCATTTATAGATATTTCTTTTACTGTTTGTTGGATTTTTTCTTTTTGTTTTTTTTTTATAGGTGGTCAGGTGATGGTGGTGGTGGTGGGGTGTTATTTACTGCCAGCTAATTAACATAATGAATACGTGGGTACTCAGAAGCATCATTTTTGATTGCATCCTGAGCAGGCTTCCCTAGCAAGCTGAATACCATGTTCCTGTAATTGTGCATGTATTTCTGTGTGTGTGTGTGTATAGGTCTGTTTGTATGTGCTTGTCTGGGTGGGTGCACATGTGTATGGTTGTCTCTGTGTGTGTATGGTTGCATATGCGTCTGTTTTGTCTGTCTGTGTGAGTGTTTAATTTCACTTCTCGATATCTTTAAAATCCTCGAGGCTAATTTCTGTTCTCATTCATCTTCTTCTTTTATATATTACATCCTTTCCTTCTTTCTCTTCTTCTTCTTCTTTATCTTTTATTACAGTTTTATCTCTGTTTACTGGTTTACTTTATTTTAAAATTTACCTTTGCAACACCTCCACACACAACATTACACACGTGTGTGTGTGTGTGTGTGTGTATACCTGTGTGCGTATATATATACCTGTGTGCGTGAGAGTATTTATATGTGTGTTTGTATTTTTACTTTGAGTTATAATGAAGACAATTTTAAATAAAACTGAAGAGTTGTATAGTACACCCTTATTATACTCTTACAAGAGAGGTGACAGTAACTTCGAAGTTTCAGGAAGTTAGTCTTCATTGGATTATATATGGTAACAAAGGGGTTAAAGTGATCTAAATTAAAACTTTCCATCAAAATTTCAGGTTAATTTATGTTCCAAATACTTGCTTAATATTTTACTAAATTTTTCATTAGAAATAAGATAAAAAATGGTTTAAGCTGTTGGTAATTTTTAACCTTTTCGCTTCCTTATTCAAATTGGTAATAGCAGTAGAAATATTTTTAAAATAGGTAAACTGGAGCATTTAACTACCAGCTGTTATTGTAATAGGACTTATACAGGTGAAAGTCGTTGCAGTGGCAGCTGTTGTGAAAATTTGTTAGTCAGGTAATCTGTTTTTCTTAGTTGGATCTAAAGGCATTGACTTCCATCTTGAAAATTACCTTACTATTTATGCTTGTAGTAATATAAAGAAAAAAAAAAAATTTTAAAAAGAAAGGTAAATAAAAAAAAACTTTATTTGATTATTCTTTCCTTCATTCTGTCTTTCCTCCTTTTGTATTATTTCCCATCTACCATCCACTTGGTGTTATTGTCACCACCACAATTACCATTAGGGAAATCATCTTCACTGCCGCCGCCGCCATCACGATATCACCCAATCCCCACCACCATCAACACTTCCATCTTCTCCACCACCATCGCCGCCACCACTGCTGCCACCATCATGTTGTTTATTGATCATGATTTACAAGGCTGTTTTGTGTCGCCATTGTTTGAGAATTCTCTTGTTTCCAAATACTTGTTAGTCTTTCTTCCTCTCTCCTTGTCTTTCTTTGTCTCTCTATACTTCCTCTTTCATTCTCCCTTTCTCTCACTTTCTCAGTATATATATATATATATATATATA
>NC_069006.1:23391227-23392757 GCF_001194135.2 Octopus bimaculoides
AAAAGTGTAGGTGTCTCTGTGAAATAGGGATAGTTTATCCTGTTCAGGCTATATTATTAGCATTATTCTGCGATTAAGAATTTAAAATATCACTTCTTTAACTTTCTAAAAAAGACATCTCAACGCTTCTAAAAGCAAGCTTTGCTTGTTTATTTACGTTTGTCGTAATTTGAATTTAACATATATATATATATATATCAATCACAACCCATGCTAGCATGGAAGGCGGATGTTAAACGATGATGATGATGATGATATATATATATATATATATATATATTGATCGCTAGCCACTAAACCATTTTTATTTTCTCTCCCTGTTTATTTCTGTGCTCTATTCTGTTGAAGAGCATAGGCTCGAAACATAAAAGACTTCCTCACTTCCCAAGCGTTAAATTAATGCATCTGTTTGTTGTTTACATGCCCGTCTTCGTCTTTTGTTTTTGTTTGTTTTTTTTTTTGTAACTTCCAACTATATATAGATATGCTTACATGTCTACATTTTTGTGTGTGTGTATGCCCACATTATATAGACAATTGTCCAGGGTTGAGAAGCAAACTTCTTACCACGGCTGTGTGGAAAGTAGCTTGCTTACCAACCACATGGTTCCGGGTTCAGTCCCACTGCGTGGCACCTTGGGCAAGTGTCTTCTACTATAGCCTCGGGCCGACCAAAGCCTTGTGAGTGGATTTGGTAGACGGAAACTGAAAGAAGCCCGTCGTATATATGTATATATATATATGTGTGTGTTTGTGTGTCTGTGTTTGTCCTCCTAGCATTGCTTGACAACCGATGCTGGTGTGTTTATGTCCCCGTCACTTAGCGGTTCGGTAAAAAGAGACCGATAGAATAAGTACTAGGCTTACAAAGAATAAGTCCCGGGGTCGATTTGCTCGACTAAAGGCGGTGCTCCAGCATGGCCGCAGTCAAATGACTGAAACAAGTAAAAGAGTAAAAGAATATATATATATATATATACATATATATATATATATATAAGGTGTATTATGAGCATTTATAGAACACAATCCTATATAAAGTCAACAATTGAACTCAACCTTTCTCTTAGATATATACATATATATATATATATATATGTGTATGTATATATATATTTCTTAAGGCAGCAGGCCACAGCAATTGAAGGAGGTGTGGGGCAAACAATAGTAACATATTCAATAGGAGGTAGGGGTGATATTCATGTATTGCTATTATGTATAAGAGTGGTGGTGGCAGCAGTGGCGCTATTAAGGTGGGGTCCTCCTAGTAGTAATATTAAGTAGGAGGGTCGGGGTGATAATATAGTGGAGGGGAGGGAGTAAGATGGTATTGGTGGTGATGGTATGTATTAAGTAGGGGGTAGGGGTGATAGTATATTAAGAGGTATAACAGTGGAACTGGCCTGTATGACTATATATATATGTGTAGGGTGTATGTATATATATATATATATATATGGGAGAATATACAAATAATAACAACAGACGAGGACAGGTGGTGTAAATAACAAAAGTATATATTAGTATGAC
>NC_069006.1:23395308-23396214 GCF_001194135.2 Octopus bimaculoides
ATTTTATTTTTGTAGCTACAAGACGGAATAAATCTTACTTGAAGTCTCATTAAAGTACCAGTCATATATTAGTAACAATCTGGTCAACTGTCAACTATATTTGTTTGATTTTTATCGTTCTCAGTACGTGTCCTCAGATTGACACCCAAACACTCTGAAATGTTCATATTGGAGCTTCAGGCACGAATACCAAGCAATACAGCATGTCATTTCCAAATTTCTGGCAGAGTGAATTGCGTCATGGTGCTGTTTTTCTCACAGACGTTGCCCAACTGACCCTACTATACTGTGTAGTCGACAAAATCAAAAGCAATGCACAAGCATGACATTGAAAATATAAAATGGTGACAATCACCCATTGCACCCAGTATAGATGTGTGTGTGTGTGTGTGTGTGTGTGTGAGTATATACATACAAGTATATTATCATCTTGTAACCGTCTCAATACCTTGAATTGAGTGGAAAGGCATAACTAATGAAACTGAAAGTAAGAAGTCTTCCTGTGGTATTTGTTCTGCCTGACTTCCATAGATCATGTCACTCTCGCTGCTGTATGTAAATTCAGTGAACCATTGACTGGTTGGCACATTAAAAGCATGAAGAAAGACATGCTTATTGTTCACATAATGAGGTATAAAATGAAACTGAATGAATGAAGCAGGTGGCGATGGTCATGGTGATGATGATGATGATGGTGGCTTGTCTGGCTAGAAGCCTACCAAACAGGATTTTGATTTCGTTATGTGTGTATATTTTTCCTCTAACTCCATTCCTTTCATTCGACTTGTTAGATTGCAAAATAGCCATTGTGATGTCTTTTAAAATATCTATTTTACATTGTTCTCAGTAAATCGTGCAAGTTCTGTGTGTGTGTGTGTGTGTATATATATATATACATATATATAT
>NC_069006.1:23396364-23407341 GCF_001194135.2 Octopus bimaculoides
TATATATATATATATATATATATATATATATATGTGTGTGTGTGTGTGTGATAAGAGAACAAGAAATTATGTACTTCACTCTATTCTGCTTATGCACTCTATTGACTAATGCTTTTCTCAGAGGTGTGTGTGTGTGTGTGTGTTTATGTATATATATATATATAAAATATGTATATATATACATGTGTGTGTGTATATATGTATAAGTCTATATATGTATGTATATATATATATGTGTGTGTGTGTCAAACCATCCAACCCATGCCAGCATGGAAAGCAGACGTCAAATGACGATGATGACTCCCAGTGAAATAAGCATTAGTCATTGGATTCACTGGATTTCAACTGCATAGAACTCTACACCACACTCTTATATATTGGTTGTCTGTGGTTTGTATCTGGGTCTACTAAACACTGGATTCTATCAATCCATATATTGTGCATTGTGTGTGTGTGTGTGTGTTTATGTGTTTGTCCTCCTCTGCTGCATGACAACTGGTACTGGTCTGTTTATGTCCCTGTAACTTAGCAGTTTGGCAGTTTCGGTCTACCAAATCCACTCATAAGACTTTGGTCGGGCTGAGGCTATAGTCGAAGACACTTGCCCAAGGTGCCACACATTGGGACTGAACCCAGAACTATGTAGTCGGGAAGCAAGCTTCTTAGCACACAGCCACTCCTGCACCTATCTATATCTGTTATATATATAAAGGGTAAAGACCCCCTTCAGTCATGAATGACCAAGGGATTGCACCTTGAAAGTGACCCTCCAAGGCACAAGACTGTACAAGGATATTTACGGAAGACCAGCAGGTGGTATCGACATGCTTTCATCCTCCTCCTCTGCCCCGGCAAAACATCGAAGATGAGACTGCAGGAGGGAAAGAGAGGGTTCGCACCAGCCATGGGCTTGTACTCATCTTCAGCTGAGTAGAGCTGAGCCACATGAGATGGAGTGCCTTGCTCAGGGACACAACTTTCTGATGATGACCCCAATACCTGAATCATTAGGGCCACACTTCTTTGCAATCAGATATTAAAGTCACTGTGTATCATTAGCAAGGGGTTAAGTAGATCATATTGACCCCAGCACTTGTTTTTTAAGTTTGCTACTTATCCTTATTGGTCTCTCTCTCTATAAACTGAACCGTTCAGTTAAAACCATATGTACATGGTTTTTATATATATATTAACACTATCTGTATCTCGTCCTCACGTTGTTGTTTTTTGTTATTGTTTTTTGTCTTTTTCCTTTTTTTGAACTTATATATATATATATATATATATATATATAGATAGATATATATACACACATACACATATATATACAGAGAGAGTGGGAGTGCTAAAGCAAGCATGGTATAGATAGTCACACAGACTGTTACATAATTCCTTTTGGTTATTTTGTATTCCATGTAAATATACTCATCAAGCCTACCTTTTTTATTTATGTATGTGTGTGCGTATGTGCATGTGTGTGTGGAGGCATGTGGCTTAGTGGTTAGGGTGTTGGACTCATGGTTGTAAGATTGTGGTTTTGAATACATGTCTTACTGTGGAATACTCAGCTGCTTTTTACTCTAATTTAACAAGCCAGACATTCAATGGATCAAACAACTGCAAACCCATTTTCAGAACATTGATTCAGTAAAGGATCCATCAGTCTCATGTTAATTTTTCGATCAAATATGGGAGACAATTCCAGATGTGTGTTAGTCTTATTCTGAACTCATCAAAGGATTTGTAATTAGAACACAATTCCTGTTGATTTCAGCTTTGTTTGCATTGTCTCGTTAATTTGAGAAGTCATTGACTTACTGCTAAGCAACAGGCATAGGGCTCTTTACAAAGGCTTCTGGGTTTTTTTTGGGGGGGTTTGTAGTTATTTAAAAAAATTTTTCTATTAATTATTACTCCTTTTTGTCCTTTACATTCTTCATTTGACTAAAAAAAACATTCAACTTTTGTCTGTCTAACGAATCTACCTTTCCTACATGGTTGATTAAACCACATTTGGTTTCATTAAAATATTTGCCTCTTTCTCTTTTCACCCATCTCTGTAAACACTTCCAAATGAGAAGGATTTACCATTTAACAGCAACAGATTTTTTTTATATATATTTCTATGCATTTTACCTTCTTTTTCTTTAATTGTTGTGCTTTTGTTTCTCATTTCTCATTATCTTCTTCTCTGAGTCTTCTTCCTATAATCATTTACCTGCAAGTCATTGAGTGGAACTTACCGTTTTTTAATCAGCCAGCTGATTTCCTGTTCAATTTGTTGTTGTTGTTGTTATATTCTTGCTTGAGTTTAGCTCTACATTGCCATGCTGTTTTATCACTATGCAACAGGACGCACACACACATATATTATGTGTGTGTTTACCTATGTGTCTATATGTATATATGTGTGTGCATGTGTATATATATCTCTAGGGTATTAGTACATGTATATATGTGTGTGTGTGTATGTATATGCATGCATGCATGTATGTTTCTATGCATATACCTGTATGTATGTATATACATGTATATATATATATTTGTATATATATATGTGTGTGTGTATATGTATATGTATGTATATATGTGTGTGTGTATATGTATATGTATGTATATATGTGTGTGTATATGTATGTATATATATATATATGTATAAATGTGTATATATATATGTATGTATGTATGTATGTATGTATGTATGTATAGATAAATTACCGCTAAAGCAATTCTGAGATAAATCTTCAATGTTAATTAAGGACTGCGTGTTGTTGTTGTTCTTCTTCTTCTTCTTGATAGTGTTGTACTGCTGCTGCTGTTGTTGTTGTTGCTACGGTTGTTTAATTGTTTCAGACAATCTAAATAGCGTCAACCATGTTTTAGAAACAAATAATTACTTTTCTCTATTTTCCTCGTCTAAAATGCGGAGTGTTGATTAATTTGTTCCACTGCTAGTTACTTTCACTTTGGTCTGCTTTTCTGGGGTTTTTTTTTTTCTTTTTTTCTTTTTTTTGTATTTTTCTTTCTGAAATGTAGAACAATTGCCAATTCCAATAGAATTTCGTTATTCTAACTCTGAATAGTTGAAAATCTCATTAACATTATTTCAATCTACTCGCACCCTCTTGCCCCCAACATCCATACTGGATTTCCTGATTTTTTCCTCAATGTTTTGTCTTCACCATCACCATCATCATCATCATCATCATCATCATAGTAATGATAATAATGATGATGGTTAGGGTTGATAAGAGGGAATGCACTTACCCACTTCCCAGAAACCACTGGCCTTGTGCCAAAATTTGAAACCATTATTATTATTATTATTATTATTATTATTATTATTATTATTATTATTATTATTATTATTATTATTATTATTAAGGCAGTGAGCTGGCAGAATGGTTAGCATGCCGGGCAGAATGCTTAGCGGTATTTCGTCTGCCACTACGTTCTGAGTTCAAATTCCACCAAGGTCAACTTAGCCTTTCATCCTTTTAGCGTCAATAGATTAAGTACCAGTTGCGTACTGGGGTCGATGTAATCGACTGTCCCCCTCCCCCTAATTTCAGGCCTTGTGCCTATAGTAGAAAGGATTATTATTATTATTATCAGTATGGTGAGCTGGCAGAATCATTAATGCCAGGCAAAATGCTTAGTGGCATTTCATCCATCCTTATGTTCTGAGTTCAAATTCCGCCGAGGTCAGCTTTGCATTTCATCCTTTCAGGGTCGATAAATTAAGTACCACTGAAACACTGGGGTCGATGTAATCAACTAGTGCCCTCCCCCAAAATTTGAGGCTTTGTGCTGCCTGTAAAATGGATCATTATTATTATTATTATTATTATTGTTATTATTATTGTTATTAACTTTCACAGAATAAGATCTTGTTGAGTGCAGGCCATTCGATACTCCTCATTTATTGATGTCTTCTTAAACAATCCAGACTTTTTGTCAGCTTCCAGCATGTTAGCATGTTTAAAAGTTTTTTTTGTTTTTTTTTGTTTTTTTTTTTTACAGCAGCCAACATCACAACCAGTTTTTCTCTTTCTCCAGCATTTTACCTTTCTCTCTTCAATGACTAGAAAAACCAATCCCCCCCCCCTCTCCTTTGCTCTGGTTTCATTACTTAACAACTTCTGGCTTTTCCACCATGTCTGTCTTGGTATTCTCACTTTCCATATCTGCTACACCAGCCAACTTGCTTCTTATCATTTCACCATCGGCAACCTACTTTCATCCACTTTGTAATCTCATTGGTTTCTTTTTTTTGTGTGTGTGTGTGTTTTTGCATGTTGTTTTGTTGTTGTTGTTGTTTCTTGTTTTGTTCTTTGGTTTTTGTCTTGTTTATTCTTTGGCAGTCTCTTCAATTGTGGCGAAAAATTTCAGGTCGTGTGCTTTTAGTAGAAAAGATTATATTTTCATTATTATTATTATTATTATTATTGTTGTTGTTAGAATGCCGGGCAAAATGCTTAATGGTATTTCACCCATCACTACGTCCAGGGTTGAAATTCCGCCGAGGTCAACTTTGCTTTTCATCCTTTCAGGAGTCAATTAAATAAGTACCAGTTACGCTCTGGGGTCGATGTAATCGACTTAATCCCCTTCCTCAAGCTGCCCTTGTGGCAAAATTTTAAATCATTATTATTATTGTTGTTGTTAGAAGGCTGGGTGAAATGCTTAATGGTATTTTGTCTGTCTTCATTCTGATTTCAAATTTCGCCCAGGTCGACTTTGCCTCTCATCCTTTCAAGCTCGATAAATCAAGTCTGTCTTTACATTCTGAGATCAAATTCCATTGAGACCAGCTTTGTCTTTCATCCTTCTGGGGCCAATAAAATAAGTACCAGTTGGGTACTGGAATCAACACAATCAACTTACTTCCCCTTCTCCGAAATCTCTGGCCTTGTATCAAAATTTGAAACCGTTGTTGTTGTTGTTGTTGTTATTGTTGTTGCTTAAATCTAACATCTCTCGCTAATTTAGCTGTCAGTAAGCTTTCGTTTCTCCATTAAACAATGTTCCATAGCCTGAGACTTGAAGAGCAGTCTGGCATTTCATGCCATCGGAAATTATAGCAAGCAATTAGGAAGAAGTTCATCTGATCCAACACATGTTTTCCTTGCTCGGTGGATCAATACAGATACCGGTTGCACTTGTCATCGGATTAAACTTGGCAAAACTGTAACCTCCTGCCACCCCCACCCCCTGCGTATTTCTATATATATATATACACACACATTGTGTATTTTTAGATCTGGATGCAGAGACATTAAGGATTGGCAAGCTGTTTTGTTGTTGAAGAAAATACCAAAGTTTCTGTGCAGACAACATGGCTGACACTGTATTATTATTGTTATTATTTTTTATTGGTATTGTTGTTGTTGTTAAGGCAGAAAACTGGCAGAATTGTTAGCACTTTGCCTTTCATCCTTTCGGGGTCAATAAATTAAGTACCACTGAAACACGGGGAGGGATGTAATCAACTGGTCCCCTTTCCATCCTTCCTGGGTCAGTAAAATAAAGTGCCTGTCAAGTGCTGGTGTTGAACGTATCAACTAACACATAGCCCCAAATTTCACTGACAACCAATTTAAGGACAATGAATTGACAGAACCATGGGGACTTCATGAAAAAGTTAAAAAAATATGCTTTGTGGTTATTCGTTCAGCCCGTCTGCATTCCGAGTTCATATCCCGACAGTGTCAACTTTCCCCTTTCGTCCCTCTAGGGTCAGTAATGTGAAGAGCACTACTGAGTCAAGTACCGGGGTTTCATGGCATCAACGAACCTAGCCCATCGAAAATGTCTAGCCCTGAGTCTATTAGACGCAGCTGTTGTTGTTGTTGTTGTAGTTGTTATGTAACTATGTGTTGTAAATGATGTGTTGTGATGTGTTACCCTGAGGTTAGGGTTAGGGTTAGGGTAAATGTTAGCAAAGTTGTTAATTGCTTGAACAAAGTATCTGTTATCATAAACATTCGCTCATATTAAGCCTCTCTCTCTACTTTGCTATTGTGAATAATTCAAGTGCATACATACATTTGTGTGTGTGTGTGTATATATATACACATGCACAACACGTTTATATACATTTGTATACACATACTCATGTTTTTGTGTAAAGAATGTGCGTGGGTGTAACTATATAAAATGTGTGTGTGTATATGTATATAATATTTATATATATATATTATACATGCACACACTATTGTTCTATAGCTTGTATGTTTGTATACTTGTGTACACTAAACATATAATAAAGGAAAGGCTCTTTACTGGTTGTGAAGTCAAAATAATATCTATCAATGATAATAATAATAATAATTCTTTCTACTCCAGACACAAAGCCTGAAATTTGCAGGGAGGGGCTCATCAATTACTCGAATCCTAATACTTGACCCAGGCTGTGCATTTCATTAGAAATATGGTGATAATAGCAGGGGAGGGGTACGGCAGTGGGTTCTTGTAATTACTTCCCAATTAGTCATTCTTTCAATTTATAAAGCGTACTCTTTGTGTTCATTCCACGAAAGGCCTATATTTTCACTGTTGCACTAGTCTTTAGTTATTCAGCATTTAGCAGAAGACATTCGTGCTGACGCTACATAAAAGAACCACCCGTGTTGGCACCATGTTAAAAAAGCACCTGTGCAGGTGCCACATAAAAAGCACCCAGCATACTCTGTTAAAGTGGTTGCCATTAGGAAGGACATCCAGCTGTAGAAGCCCTGCTAAAACAGACGATGGAGCCTTGTGCAGCGTTCTGGCTTTCCAGCTCCTGTCAAACTGTCCAATCCATGCCAGCATGGAAAACAGACTTTGAATGACTATTATTGTTATTATTAATAATAAAGCGGTGAACTGGCAGAATTGTTGGCACGCTGAATGAAATGCTTAGTGCTATTTCACCTGTTGCTACGTTCTAGGTTCAAATTCTGCCAAGGTGGATTTTGCTTTTCATCCTTTTTGGGGTTGATAAATTAAGTATCAGTGAAATACTGGGGTTCAATGTAATCGACTCATCCCCTCCCCCAAAATTTGAGACCATTATTAGTAAGGTGGTGAGCTGGCAGAATCATTGCCAGGGAAAATGCATAGCAGCATTTCTTCCAACTTTGTGTTTTGAGTTCCAATGCCGATAAGTTCCACTTTGCCTTTCATCTTTTCAGGGAAGGTGAGGGTTGATGGAATGAAGTACCAGTTTGAGCAATGGGGTTGTAGTAATTTCACTTTCCCTCCCCTCAAAATTATTGACCTTTTGCCAGAATTAGAAAGAATTATGAATTACCCAGGGCACCACACACACTGGGATTAAACCTAGAAAATACCCCGATGCAGACCAAGCCAACGATGCCTGCACTTGTGCACAGGGATTAAAACGATTGGTTGAGCCCTACAATAACAGGTTTGTGGTACAATATTGTCTGATTGAGAAGGTTTTCTGATATTGAAAGGAGTTGGGGGGGCGGTATGGAGACGGTTGTGGTGGCGGTAGTAGCAGTGGTAGATATGGAGGGGTGATTGTAGTGGTTGTGATGGTGGTGGTGGTGGTGGTGGTGGTAGTGCTGGAGATAGCTGTGGTTGTAGTGGCAGCAGGGGTAGGTGTGGTGGTAGGGATGTGTTTTGAAAGAAATTAATTTTCTGAGTAAAAAAATAAAACAACCAATACTTAGGAATTTTACAAAAAAAAAAAAGAATCAAATCAGAAGCAATAAATCCAAGACAATTGTAATATTTAATTACTTTTGTAATTGTTCTAAAACTAATAAGGCTGCTTTCATATTTGAATAAACAACTTTCAGGCTTGTCCATGAGATGGTTAATTATTCATAAATAAACTTCATACATACATATGTATATACATATATACATACATAAATGCATACTTATATGTGCCTGGTGTACCCTTATCAGACAGGTTGTCATGGTGGGTGTATTGGGCTTCATATATGCGTACCCCAGGTGATTGAGAAACAAGCTTCTTACCACACAGCTGCACCTCTGCCTATTTGTGTGTGTGTGTGTGTGTGTGTGTGTGTGTGTGTTAAATATTATTTTGTTTGCTGCCTAAATTTGTGTCAGCAGGGAATAATTAGCCACTATAAAAAGAAAATGCAAGAGTGAGAGTGTGTGTGTATCCACGCACGCGCGTGTGTGTGACGTCCAGCAATCTTGT
Source organism: Octopus bimaculoides (assembly GCF_001194135.2). Classification (NCBI taxonomy): domain Eukaryota; kingdom Metazoa; phylum Mollusca; class Cephalopoda; order Octopoda; family Octopodidae; genus Octopus; species Octopus bimaculoides. The sequence continues at coordinate 23,404,550 of NC_069006.1, forward strand.
TATGTATTGATTGTCAAAGACCATCAGTTTTCTGCTGCAATATATGCACCAAGCTGCTGCATCGTTTGCAGTTGATTCTTTAATTTGTAAACAGTCTGCGACTGGTAGAAAGATAGCTGGAATTCAGAAAAAAATTTCTTCCTCTTATATTTATTTGTAAATGGCCCACTTTCATGCTGCGGCCACAAGGTACGATGTACTGATTTCTTACAATATACAACACATACATGTGTGTGTGTGTGTGTGTGTATATAAAGCAAACACAGTGTCGTTTAGTTTCACATATTTTCTGTGAAGAATATGGTGAATGCTTAATGCTCTTAAAATTGTATAATTTGTAACAATTATGGCGATTTGTGTCTTTCGTTTTTAAACCAGCACTTCACAACAAACAGTTAGATGGAAATTAAAATAAAAATTAGAATATGAATAAAAGTCAAAATAAAATGCATTTGAACAGTGCTGTATGTGTTGCTGTCTATTTCTGTCTTATCATAATTACTGTAGTCGTCGTCATCACCATCATTATCAGCTTTATCATCATCATTGTCATCACAACCATCTTATCACCATCATCATTGTCCTCACCATAATAATGATGCTGATATGTGTGTGTGTGTGTATGTGTATAAATACATTATCACCATCTTTGAAATTTTTGTGGTTATTTTGAGGAAATAATAGCATATCCTGAATGCTATTACTGTCTCCTTGCCTTGACTTTATGTGATAGTTGTAAACGGGTGTCACCATCATACAAGCAGTGTCGTTTGTTTCCAATCTTCTGTGAAAAACGTCTGGCCATGGAGAAATATTACCTTACTTGGAAGCAGGTATGGGTTGACATGAAGGAGGACATCTGGCCATAGAATGTCCCCCCTCAGACTATTCATTCCAACATTACTGCTGTAATTGAGATTCCAAAACACAGCTGGATTCATTCATAGAATCCATGTATGTATATCATCATTTAATGTCCATTTTCAATGCTGGCATGGGTTGGATGCTTTGACAGGAACTGGCAAGCCAGAAAGCTGCACTAGGCTCCTGTTGTCTGTTTTTTCTATGGCTGGATGCTCTTCCTAACACCAACCATTTTCAAGAGTGTGTTAGGGTTAGGGCTAGGGTGCTTTTTATGTGACACTGACATGGGTGTTATTTACATGGCACCAACACAGGTGCTTTTTCTTATGTGGCACTAACATTAGTACTTTTAATGAAGTGCCAGCATGTACTATAGTGCACACACACAAACACATATAGATAGATAGATCTAGGTTTCTGTGAGTAGTTAGATATAAAAGGTAAGTGTGATGTGGAAATCTGAGTAGTAGAAAGAAAAAAATCAATGATCCGTGACAATAGCCCCGAAGGCTGAATACAGAAATGTCACGGATCAATGGAAAGTATGAAGGAGTTGGTCGAGAAATTTCTTGGCAACCACCACCACCACCTCTGCTAAGTGGCTGAAATTTCAGCTCATTACCCAGTGTCCATGATTGGAGCGTAAGAGGAGACGATGACTTTGTAAATATGCCAGAAGTGGTTTGGATTGGATTTCTCAATAAATGATCAGTCGCATGTGTACACCCATGCATACACATTCATGTTGCACCCATGCACACACTCACTTACACTCACATACACACTCATTCTCATCGACATACACATGCTCACTCACTCTCAAACATACACACTCAGACACACACATGTTCATTCACACTCAGACACACATGCTCACTCACTCTCACATGCACTCACTCACACACAACAGAGAGGTCATCTCCAGTATCCCCCCCCCCCTACAAAGTTATCTGCATACATTATGGTATGGACTTGAAATGTTATGTATTTATACAAAGGGGCGCTGAAAAGTTCCTGGATTAAGGGTATCACGAAAGGCCTGATTGGAGGCCCAACCTTCCGAGTTCTTTTTACAGGGCTTAGAAAAACTAAAGGACTGCTGCTATAAGTCTGTGAATCTGAGAGGGGGGAGTATCTTGTGTGTACTATTGTGTTTTTTTGCATGTCATGTGTAGGAGTGGCTGTGTGATAAGTAGCTTGCTTACGAACCACATTGTCCTGGGTTCAGTCTCACTGCGTGGCACCTTGGGCAAGTGTCTTCTACTATAGCCTCGGGCCAACCAAAGCCTTGTGAGTGGATTTGGTAGACGGAAACTGAAAGAAGCCCGTCGTATATATGTATGTATGTAAGTCAGTAAATGGTGGGGTTGTGTTAACCGCACGTGGAGAAATAATAGGAAAATAAAAAATAATAATAAGGCAGAATGCTAAACTGAAATCATATTTTAATATAGAGGTGCATAAGGAGGATTAAAAAGGATTTCTAACTCGCTTTCATTGAGGGAAAATGAAAATGATTTTTACAAAAAAAAAAACAATATATAAAAAAAATAAATATACCAATACATTATATTGTCTTTGAGCTTTTAAAGTTCAATGGTAATCCATGTAGATAATTGTTAGAAAGATTAGGGTGCATGAGATTAAGAATCGTGTTGTGTTTAAAAAAGGCTGAGAGTTGGAGTTCTGGACTCTAAAGAGTATAAAACCCACAGAATTGTCTTCCCTTACACACACTTCCTGTTTTGACACCACACTTCCTGCTTAACACAAACTTTCAGCCTCTTTTTTTTTAAACACAGCTCTTAATCCCATGCATCTTAATCTTTCTAACAATTATCTATATGGATTACCATTGAACTTTAAAAACTCAAAGACAATATAATGTATTGGTATATTTATTTTTTTATATATTGTTTTTTTTTTTT
>NC_069006.1:23407376-23409535 GCF_001194135.2 Octopus bimaculoides
CATTCTCCTTCTTCTTGAAAATTTGCCATGCAATGAAAGCCGGTTAGAAATCCTTTTTAATCCTCCTTATACACATCTATATTAAAATATGCTTTCAGTTTAGCATTCTGCCTTATTATTATTTTCTATTTTCCTATATATATATATATATACACACACATATATATATATATGTGTGTGTGTGTGTGTGTGTGTGTGTGTGTGTATATGTTTGTGTGTCTGTGTTTGTCCCCCCAACATCGCTTGACAACTGTTGCTTGTGTGTTTACATCCCCGTAACTTAGCGGTTCAGCAAAAGAGGCTGATAGAATAAGTACTAGGCTTACAAAGAATAAGTCCTGGCGGTCGATTTGCTCGACTAAAAGGCGGTGCTCCAGCATTGCCACAGTCAAATTACTGAAAACAAGTAAAGAGTACAACAACTATTCCACACCTTAGTTAATTATTGTGTATATTATATATATGCCTGTTTAATGACCTGAATGCAGCAGCAACACAGCTAGATTAGCAGTAACATCAACAACAATTATAACACGCCACTGAGGAAGTTTCTACATGGTAGCTTGACATGCTAGAAATTGCAGCCAAATTTCCTTGAAATCATGCTACACCATTGTGAACAAAGCTACATCAAATAATGTTGCTATTGTTTTCCTACATTCCTACATGTAGGAGACAGATGGGAGAGTCGTGACTGGAATGTGCTTGAGAACAGAGGTCTTGCCTGTTCAGGACTGTGTTAGAAATTGCAACCAAATCACCCTCAAATGATGCCTTGTCGTTGTGGACAGAGACACATCAAATAATGCCAGCATTGGTTTCCAGCATTTGGAAGGGTCATGGCTGGAATGTGCTTGACGGTAGAGGTCTTGCTTGTTCAGGATTGACCTTGGACGACAACAACAAACACAGCAGTGACAATAACAACAACAGCTATAACAATACATTTATGGTTTTAAATAGCTCAAGATATAAAACGTCAAAAACAGACAAACAAAACGCAAACAACATTCACAATGTTTTGAAAGTTCATGAAACCAGTTTGACATTTTAGAAATTGCTGTGGCAATTCTGGAACTACAAGAACTAGTAAATACTCTGGAGAATACCTCTGGGGTTGCTGTATGGTTTTGGTGACATTGAAGCGTCTACAGTTACTGAGATGTGGGTTAACAAGGAAACGCAACCTCTGCACGCAAATTATCATACACATGCAAGCACACGCACACACACACATGCAGATACTCACACACACACACACACACACATGCAGATACTCACACACACACACACACACGTACACTCATTCACCCAGGGACATCAGCCATAAGAAACATGACAATTATTATTATTATTATTATATATATATGTTTGTGTGTGTGTGTCAGACGTAGAGCATGTATGCATGTGTTTGTGCATATTTCTGTGTGTGTTTGTGTGACACAAATTGGTTTCTTTGATGTTTTATATAAAACATACAAATTGCTGGACTAAAACTCTGTGTGTGTGAGTGAGTGTATATATATATATATACATATAACAAGATATGATATATATATATATATATTTATATATATATATATATAATTATATCTTGTTTCAGTCTTTTGGGCACCGCTTTGAAGGGTTTTAGTTGAACAAATCAACCGCAGGATGTTGCTTTTTTAAGCTTAGTACTTATTCTATTGGTCTCTTTTGCCACACTGCTAAGTTATGGGGATGTGAACACGCCAACACTGGTTGTCAATCGGTGGTTGGGGACAAAGACATACACAAAAACTGAAAGAAGTTTGTGGCATATATATATATATATATATGTGTGTGCGTGTGCGTGTGTGTGTGAGTGTATGTTAGCAAGAGGAAACTTCAAAGTTACTGTCACCGTTCTCACAAACTTTGATAAACATGTATTCTACAAAAAAGTAGAATTATTCTTCAGTTTAAATTTAAATTGGTTTTCTCATAACTTGACATCAAAAGCAAACATGGACATACGAGGAGATGCTGGAAGGTTCTTGGCTTTAAGAGTATCACGAAAGGCCTGGTTGGAGGCCCAACGTTCCGAGTTCTTTTACAGGACTTAGAAAAACTGAAGGACCACTGCAATAAGTGTGTGAATCTTAGAGGGGAATTTGTTGAATAAAAATCATGATTAACTG
>NC_069006.1:23409697-23410118 GCF_001194135.2 Octopus bimaculoides
TATATATATATATATATATATATATATATTTAGGTATATTCACTTTGTTAGTATAGAAATGTTCTTCGTTGAATACAACAGATACTAATTCTCCATGTCGGTATCCAAGTTTGTTGATAGAGCTCATCAAAATCTAGGAGTGTGGGTGCACTCACACACCTATACACACTCACACATGCTCACCACACTCTGCATCTTGTATATCACGTATGTACTTATGGAGGACTTCAATGGTTTTGTATGTCAAACTTTAATAGAAGCCACATTGTATGCAAGTGTACATATATGCACGTACATGCAAGCACGTTGCAATTGCACAAAAATAAAAACTTGTGGTGTGTATGTTGTGAGTGGCTTGATGTGTGTATGTGTGTGTGTACATAAAAATGTGCATATATATATATATATATATATATATATA
>NC_069006.1:23411057-23416057 GCF_001194135.2 Octopus bimaculoides
ATATATATATATATATATATATATATATATATATATATATAGCTCAAATTTATAGATAAACAAAGGACAAAGACAGGTGTAGGAACAACAAGCAAGTGTATTAGTTTGACTCTCAGGAAAAATGGAAAAGTGTTTTACATTTCAAGCCTATGCTCTTTGACAGAAAGGAATAAGAGGAGATAAATAGAGAGAGAATGAAAAAAAGCCAGAGCATGTGATGCATAACATTTCATCTGATGCTGTACCACCTCTGCTGTTTCGCCAACTGGGAGTATAACAATAGCAGGTTAACTGATACTCCTGCTCACATACATATATTTACTCTGAGTAAAGACAGCAGTTACACACCCACCAAAATAGCATAAGAATCAATCATCGTTGCTAAAACTTATGGCCTACATTTCCGTCTTATTATTATTTTCGTATACTAGAACATATCAATAAATATATTTATCAAGCTAAAATATATTTGTCCATCTAAATAGTTATTGTATTATTGTGATTTCTCTCTAAAATTAGTACTGTTGTCACGGCAACATAATCAGATGATCAGTGTTGGGTAAATCTCTGTTGATTTGGTTTGGCTTTGCATTGGGTTGGCTGGTTGGTTGGTTGGTTGGCAGGAGTTGAAAGGAATTCTTCTTCGTCTGTTTCCACATCAAAGGGATATCGCTTGGTTCACTCTATGAAACTGTTGCCCACCCACCAGGAGTGGAGTGGGAGGTGTAGTAAACGAAGCTGTGTGACTGGACTTGAATTGGTATGTCAGATGTCCTGTGGGACGTACTTCACATCTCGTGACACTACACGGTTTCCATCCCACAGTCAGTGCAGTTTGTTACACACTACTGCACAGCTCGAACCAACTTGATCATGTTGTATAACCCCAGGTCTGTGCCAATCCAGCAGACCTATGGTCAAAGATACTGCAGCATAGATCAAGTCATCTTTGTATTTATATCTCATGTTTTTTACTTGTTTCAATGACTGAACTGTGGCCATTCTTCAGTAACAGTAGACACATCTGCGGAATATTCAGCCACTTGAATACCAATTCAACAAGCCTGGTTGCACAGTTGATCAAACAGTTGAACAATCAGTCATGGTCAAAATCTGATTCATGCATTATTAAAGTTGTTTGGTAGTGGACTGCACGTAGGCAATCCAAACCAATCCAGTGGCCAGTTAAAATGCTAAAGGGTTAAATATATGGCCTTATCACACCACACTATGTGATGCTGAGTCCACTTGAGAATTGCATTAACAGTAGACATATCTGTGGAATATTCAGCCACTTGAATACCAATTCAACGAGCCTGGTTGTACAGTTGATCAGTTAGTCAGTCATGGTCGAAAACTGACCGAGATTCATGCATTATTAAAGTCGTTTGGCAACTGAACAAAGTAACTGACATAAACATCATTACAGAAGCTATAAATTTAAACATAAACACTTTAAAAAAAAACCAGATGGTTTCAAGGGATGGGGGCTGGTCTCGGGTGGATTCACTATCCCAAAGGGCTATTGTATTTTAACGTTGTGCGTAATAAAATTTGTCAGACAGGTTGTTGTTGGAAATAAGGGATTACTTGAATATCTGACGTCTGTTTGTCGAAGTCAACATTCAGTAAGAAACAGAGAAACCAGATGTTTGTCTCGCAACAACATATGTGATTTGCATTAAGCGGCAGCTGGAGTCAAAGCACCGTAAAATTGGGGGGTATTTGTTGCAAAATGCTTGTTATTGTTCGTACATGGTGTAACGACAGACAATGGGGGTTGATATAACAGCCTTACTATTCGAGTCTTGTCTCTAAATGTGCGTGACATCATTCTGATGATGATGATGATGATGATGATGATGGTGACGATGATAGTGGTGACAAATGATGATGATGATGATGATGATGGTGGCAACAGTGATGATGGTGATGCTGATGTGTCATTTTGTCAATCTTTGTAGTTTTACATCACCGTGTCATCTTCCTTCATTATTTTTAGTTTAATTGAAATTGCAGTGGTTTTTTGCAATGTTTCCATGCAACACAAAAATTAGAATTGTTGGTTGTCTGTTTGTTTGTTGTTTTTATTTTATCTTGTGTGTGTGTGTGTGTGTGTGTGTGTGTGAGTTTGTAAATTGAAATTCATCTCTGCTGACCTACTCTGTTGTTTTTTGGTTGTGTTTCTTTTTTGTGTGTGTGTTTGTTTGTTGCAAACACCGTGCAAGTGTGGCCTTATGGTCAGGTTGTTTGCTTTACTCTTGTGAGATCTTGAGTTCAATCACACTTCCATAACAGCTAGAAGACACATTGGCAATGGGTCGTCTGCCTACCATAGCATTGTGGGGCAGAAGAAGGGGACCAAAGTCTTGTGACAAAATTTGAATGGACGGAAACTGTGTAGAATCCGATTTGCTAGACTGTTCCCATAATCTGTTGCATCTCGTGTCCGGCAAATTCATTGTATGAACAATGATAAAGCATTTATATCAGCATTTTTTTAAATAATAAAAAAAAAAATAGAATTATAAAAGTTTTTATAAAAGCATTAAACAGTTTACATCTTTATTCAACATTTGGTTTCAAATTTTAGCTCAAGGCCGGTCATTTTGTGGGAGGGGTGAGTCGATTACATTGACCCCTAAAAGGATGAAAGGTGAAGTTGACCTCAGCGAAATTTGAAATCCGAATGTAACGAGAGATGAAATACCACTAGGCATTTCTCCCAGCATGCTAATGAATCTGCCTGCTCACTGCCTTTTTCAATATCAAACATTTGAAAAACGTGATGAGGTCATTTAAAACGAAATTTCTAATGGCATTTTTTTTGTGTGGCAAAATTGATTACAACAAAATTTCCTATAACTGTTACATCTACCTGAGAATTAGCTGAAGGTGTACAAGAGTCTGTGAAATGCTCTGTCACCCACATAACGATTCTATGGGCTGGCAGTTCCATTAATCAAAGAATTGGAATTCTGACCACTAAAGCCAATGGGGTAGGCTTCATTTTTTTTACGTGGCACATTCATTCATACAGTTGTATAACATAAAAGATTATAGTTTTAGCTAGCTCCATCTTGAAACAGTTATCATTATTGTTAATACTTGATAATTCTTGGAGAGATTTCTTAGAGTCATGTTGCTGTCAACTGAAGATAAAATTTTCTCTGTGTGATCTCTTTGCAATTTAAAACGAAGAACAGACAAAACCTGAGACTTGCAAAGAATTTAGTCAGATATCCAGAATCTTTAGAGATTTACTTCTTCAATTTCAAAATTTAATCTAACGTTACCCAACTGGTAATGGCATTGTTGTCTACCGTTAGGTAGTCGGATTATATGACTCTGTTATCTAAATAAAATATATCAAATTTGAATTTCAGTGGATTAGAAAAATCTTTTAATGTGTCAGACAAAATTTCTTGCAGTCTTTAGTTCCAGTCCTTAACATTGTGTGTTCAAATCCTGCTGTGGTCAGCTTTGCTTTTCTGCTTTTCATCCTTCAGTGGGAGGGGTGAATGAAATATAATACCAGTCATGTACTAGGGTATTTTTAAAATATGAACTTTTACAATCTATTCAACAGTGAATGTATTTAGGATTGACCAGCTTGTACAGGACATAGTCATATAATGTATGAAATGAAGTGAAGCCAAGTATTGATATTTTGAATGCGTTTAATACGCACATTTCAGACATTTGTGCAACGGTTAAAAATGAATTCTCGTGTCTTACACAAAATCTTCCTCAGTTATTTTTAGATGTGGACTTTCTTTCATTTTCAGAGCTAGAGCTACTAGGCAACCTCATCAGTGCTGGTACTACAAGAAGTACCTAGTACACTGTATAAGTGGTTGATAACCAATTTGAGAAACAACAGTGCAGGGCTTGAGAGCGCTCTTCAGTCTTGAGGATGGCAAGGAAACCTCTATAGTGTTGATGCTACAAAAGAAAAAAACTATAAATGGTTGGTGTTAGGAAGAGCACCCACGTGTAGAAACCCATGCCCAAAATGAGACATTGCCTTGGATCCTGTTGAACCTTCTAATCCAGTCCAGCAGAAAAAAATGAACATAAATTGATGATGGGTGGGCGTAATGACTATAAGTGTGTTATTAAAAGGGTTAAGTATAAAAGCAGAGTTTGTTGTAGAGTGTCATGGTGCAGGTTGTGTGTGGGGGTTCATATCCGATTTCCACTGGATTTTAATTATTGAAGAAACATTAGGAAATATTTTATTTAAATGTTTCAAAATTGATATGGCTTCCTTCCTTTCTTATTTATTTTAGTGACTATAAAATACATCAGACAAAATATGAGTACAATCAATATAGACTGCCATGGTCAAGGTCACCTTAGCCATTTTTTTATTGTTTATATTGGTTAAAAGAGAAACCTTACAATATCCCACATGCACAGTTTGTTTGTGTTTGTTTAGGGTAGTGGTTGATGGAAACTGAAAGAAACTTGTCACATATATATATATATATATATATATATGACAGGCTTTTTTCAGTTTCCATCTACCAAATCCACTCACAAGACTTTGGTTGGCTTGAAGCTACATAAGACACTTGCCCAAGGTGCCATGCAGTGGGACTGAACCTGGAACCATGTGGCTGGGAAGCAAGCTTCTTGCCACACAGCCACGTCTGCATGATGGGCTTCTTTCAGTTTCCATCTACCAAATCCAGTCATAAGGCTTTGTTTGACCCAAGGCTATAGTAGAAGACCCGTGCAAGCTTGGGAAAGTGGATATTAAAATGATGATGATGATGTTTACAACTGCCATTTTGTATACAAAAAAAATGGAAGAACAAATAAAAGTAGTGGAAAGGGACCTAGAATGAGAGAGAGAGAGTGAGTGACTTATATAATCTGGTTAAGTAGCATCGAACCAAAATAAAGATGCCACGAAATTTCCCTGCAAGAGTTTGTTTCAACCGACATGCAGCCAGCCAGCCAGCCGGCCAGCCAGCCAGCCAGCCAGCCAGCCG
>NC_069006.1:23418572-23420302 GCF_001194135.2 Octopus bimaculoides
TTTTTTTTTTTTTTTTGCATAAATTTCTGAGATTCTTTCGCTTTTATTCTTAAATTTGTTTTGGTCGTTTGGCTGCGGCCATGCTGGAGCACCACATTTTAGTCAAAGAAATCAACCCCAGGACTTATTCTTTGTAAACCTGGAACTTATTCTATTGGTCTCTTCTGCCGAACCGCTAAGTTACGGGCACATAAACACACCAACATCGTTTGTCAAGCGATGGTGGGGGGACAAGCACAGACACACACACACACACACACACACATACGAAAGGCTTTATTTGGATTCTGTCTACCAAATCCACTCACAAGGAGTTGGTCAGCCTGAGGCTATATTAGAAAATACTTGCCCAAGGTGCCATGCAGTGAGACTGAACCCAGAACCTTGTGGTTGGGAAGCAAATATCTTACCACACAGCCATACCTGCACCTGATCACTTTTGGCGGGAAATCCATCCAGCTGTGGAAACCACTAGAGCTCACTGCATGCTAGCATGGGAAACGGATGTTAGCCAATGAGGAGGAATAGTGCTTGAGGCTTATTTTCTTTTCATTTCCCACTCCCCTTTTTTTTCTTATCTTTTTGTAACTACACAACCTATTTGTCCTTCCCTTTTTAAGGTAATAGGTGTGATTTGAGTTTGGTTTGATTGTTATATCTGTTATTGGCGTTGCCAACACAACGCGACCCTTTTTTGTGGGAGTACATGGTGACAAGGTGGGGTGGGTTATATCAGACTTTAAAGTACTCGACTAGAAGGGAATCTAATCTAATCTAAGCTTGATCTAATCTCTTATCTAATTTAATCCTATTTAATCTGATTGGATTTGAAACATCTCAAATTAATAAAATGTTTTATAACGAGTTAACACATCTGATAGTTTGATTAGGGTCCTGCTTTGAGTGTGTGTGTGTGTGTGAGTGTACGTAAGTGTGTTTCCTATGCATATGGATGTGTTGGTGTTTACCTGTTTGTGTGTATGTGAATGTGTTAGTACTTCTATGTGTTTATATTGGTGTCTGTATGCATGTGTGTATGCAAATGTTGTCATTTGTATGTGTATGTTAGTGTGTGTAAATGTGTGTTGCTTTTGTATGTATGTGTGTTGTCATTTGAATGTATGTGTGTTGGAACTTCTATGTGTATGTATTGGCATCTGTGTGAACTGGTTTATGTGTCTGTGTGTCTATGTTGGTGTTCTGTGAGTGTGTGTGTGTGTGTGTGTGTGTGTGTGTGTATTGATGTCTGCTGTGTGCGTGTGTTTTTATCTCTGTTAGTGCGTCTACATGTATTGGTGTGTGTGTGTGTGTGTGTGTGTGTGTGTGTGTGTTATTGTGTGGGAAGGTAAACAGCATCAACAACAAAAGCACAGATTGTCACCGAGAGGAAGTATTGAGAGTAGCATCTCTTTCCAGTGTCCTTCAAATGATAACGATAATGATGTTGACGACAACACTGTTGATGTCACTGATTTGATGGTGTTGGTGGTGGTGGTGGGTGGGAGTGGAAAAGAGAATAGATCAGCCTGTTAAACATTGATATTGATGATGTCGATGTCAAAAATCAGATTACTATTGATCTGTGTAGATTGAGGTATTATATATATATATGTGTGTGTGTGTGTGTGTTCTTTATTTGTGGATTCTATGTATAACCTTCGGTTTCACGCGTTTCATATCACAATCTCTAAATATTCTGCCGTATTCTGTGGATTATATGAAAATTACAA
>NC_069006.1:23426335-23430747 GCF_001194135.2 Octopus bimaculoides
TTGCGTTGACAACTCAGCATTTCAGCATAAGAGACCAACAGTACCAGGCTTAAAAAGAAAAAAGTCCTGGGGTCAAGTCATTCGACTAAAAGTTCTTCGAGGTGATGCCCCAGCATGGCCACAATCTAATGGCTGAAATAAGAAAAAGATTAAAAATAAAAAGACTTGTAGGGAAAATATAAATCTTGGGGTTTGATTTGTTCAATTTGAACCCTTCAAGGCTCTACTGTTCAACCGAAAAAAATAATTTTTTACTTCTTTCATTTGGAGCATGAGGAAGAGGAAAAAAAATCTAATTTAGAGAGATTTAGTCAAATATTCCACTTTTCCATTTATAAAACTGATTGTTTGGAACAGAACAGAACAGAACGGAGACGATAAAAGATTCTCATTTGAAATTCTTCTCCTGGGTGGTTTTTTAATTTAAATATAACAAAGAGGTTTTGTATCGGAGAAGAAGCCGAACTGGAATCAAGAGGGTTAAGAGACCATTGATATTACATGACGATATGTGTGCTATGCTTTAATATCGCCGTTTCTTTATTTTTGTTTTTTTGTTTTTTTTGTATTTTTTTTTTAACCATTTCATTTCTTTATTGTTGTTAATTACATTTTTTCTCTCTCTCTCTCTCTATTTTCTAGATTAAAAAATTTCAGACTCTGGATACTGATGAGGACAGGATTAAACAAGCCAGAGATATTTATGACCAGTTTATTATGAGAGAATTGCTGGCACAATGTCACGTAAGTAGTTAACCTCCTCCCTTGCTTGATTTCGATTTTTCAAAGTTTATAAATGACCCCCCCTCCTCTCGACTTACGACTGAGCTCCGTTCCAACTGAGCGGTCATAAGTCCACCTGGTCGTTCTTCTTCTGCCATTGTGTGTGCTTCCAATTCAGTCCACTTTTCATCTGAAACTTCTTTTGTTTCACAATCTAGCAACTCCTCCGCATCTTCGAGTTCACATTTTAATTCTAAATTGTTTGCTAGTTTAATTATGTCTTCTCTAACCACTTCATGGGTCTCATTTTCTCTTAAGAGTGAGATAGAGGATGGAGTGTGGTAGTGGTGGTGAGGGGGATGATTTGGCTGCTATTTCTAACAGTTTGAATGCCTGCATGGAAGTTTTCCTGTTGGTTCAGCATGTTTGTTTTGTAGTTGCCCATTGTTGTTTACTCCCAGGTCAGTCCTGATCAGGCAGACCTATCTATGATCAAAAGGGCATTCCATATATGACCATCCCATTCTTTTTTATATACACAGTGTATCTAGGATCTCATTATCTATTGTCCCTTTTTTTTTTTTAATTAAGACTGTGTGCATCGGTGGGGGAGTGTATTCAAGGAAGATAATTTGGTTACCATTCTTAGCAGGCAGGTCAAGCAATGTTTCTGTTGTCTGCAATTGTTTTGAGTCGGGGTCATTACTTTGTAAACTCGATCCCCCTCAGTCATCACCCCCACCACCAATGCCACAACATCCCTGTCTGCCCCCCCCCCCACTGACGTTCAGCCATCACCACCATTTCCAGTCGAAAATAATAGAAAACTATATTTGATAAATTGTATCATAAGACTTGGTATTTTTGCATTAAATTTATTACAGATAATAACATTTTTTTCTGTCAAATGAAATTGGCAATGAATTATGATTTAATAATATTTATTTTCTTAACTTCCTCCTTCTCCCCTCTTTCGCTCTCTCTCTCATGAAGAGCCAACACCACCACCACCACCACCACCACCACTCACCTTCAGACAGCTGTTTCATCAGGAGCCTAATTTATGATGGTTTGCCATAGGGGTTACACAACGCCAAGATGAAAGACAGCTTAGATATATATCTTCTTTGCCAGAGTCTTGAAGTTTTCGTAGCAAAATATGTTTCAATAAGCAATATGATTCATTGCGAACTTTCTTCCCCACCAAAACGGAATTTAGTGACTTGCAGTCAGATGTCATATGTTTCTCAGACTGGAATCTGTTTAAAAAACGTGGCACATACAGTTGCTGTAAACCAGGGGGAGGGGAAAAAAAAAACAAGCGGGGTGGTACGTAAAGTTGATTGATTGTTTTTGAAGAAGAAATGCTTTTCACGCACTTTTGAGAGGATAGTGTAGAAGATGTGTGTATTGAATATACAAAAATGTAGCCTCTCAATAACAGAACAAGTAGCCATCCTGTTTTGGTTTTTGTCATGTCCCGGCAGCTAATGTTTGAGCTTCTCAGTTCTTATCAAGAAGACAACATCCACTTTGAAAGTAGATAAGTGCATAGCTGTGGGTTTGTCTTGGCAAATAGACAGTATTTTGGTTCTTATGATAAGAGAGGGAAAGAAAGAGATGGAGGGGAGAGAGCGAGAGCCGTGTAATTTGACTGCTACAGAGGGCAGGCTATTTTATTTTCGAGCAAATCTGTCATTACAGATAGAAAACTTGAATTTGTGTTTGTTAGGAAACCAAGAGCCACCAGGGTTATTTTAATTATGCCAGGGTTTCTTCTGAACTAGATCTTGCTAATGAAGAGATTTAGGGCAAAGAGATAGTAGTGTAGGCCTTACAACAACAACAACAACAACCACTTCAGGACATGTAATAATGTTCATCTTGTGAAATAACTAACATGTTAAGAACAGCACAGTGACTATAAAACACTGCTCTAGACATCATCACTACTCTCTCACTGGCTTCAGTCACTGGATGGTGGCCATACTGGGGCATCACTTTGGAAAGTTTTTAGTCTATCATAGTGAAGGCACATGGCTTAATGGTTAGAGTATTTGACTAATGATCATGAGGTGGTGAGTTCAATTCCTGGCAATACATTGTGTCCTTGAGCAAGACACTTCAATTCAGGTTGCTCCAGTGCTTGCAAAAATGAGTTGTACCAGTAATCCAAAGGGGACCAGCTTTGTCATATTCTGTATCATGCTGAATCTCCCTAGGAACTACGTTAAGGATATGTGTGTCAATCATCCACCCATCCACCCATCTTCTCTGCCCACTATACCTGGGAGGGTTGTTGGGGTAATGTCTTCAGGCACCTCCTCAATAAGGTCCAATGAGAAGCAACAGTCATTACCCTTTCCAGATGGATTTCCAAGCATGACCAACTGAGACTATGAACATCATCCAGCCATCTCATTCTTGTTCTATCACTAAGTCTCCTGTCAGTTGTTGGGGTAGAATCCTTAGGCACTTCCTTCATGGGGTCCTATCATAAGCATCCATCATTACACTTTCTGGCTGGATTCCCAAGCACGACCAACTGAGACTATGGATATCATCCAACCCTCTCATTCTTGGTCTTCCCTTAGGACTGCTGCTGAAAGGTCGACTCCTAGGTCACCTTCTTGGCTTGGCTTGAAGAATCAGTCTTGCAACTCTTTCCTGTAACCTTCTAACCACATATCCATAATACCAGAGCTATGACGTCTCAATGCAGAGAAGCAGCAGCTCAGCCTGGAGAGACTCCCTGATCTCCAAGATATGCACCATGTCAGATAATGTTACTCTAGGAATCCTTCAAAGAAAACCCATTTCAACCACTTCTACTTTGGATAATCAGTTACTTATTAGATCAAGAATTTCTTCGCATTCCTTACACCCGTCTTCCATTCTTCTCTGTCATCCAGGACATTTTTTAAATCTCTTGGTTAGTATGTCCAGTGTCCTTTAGCCATTGGTTGATGTAGTTTCTTTCGGCTCTCCTTCTACGTTTACCATAAGGAGGTTGCCACACGAGTTTCAGCCACTGACTTTTCCTTGCTACACCAGCAGTGACCATTTCATCCCTGCCTGTGCTTCCATATGGCCTCTGTGATATACGTGATGTCTTGGTCTGGTTGTTTGTTAGTCACGTGATGACACAGGTCCTGAAAAGAATCTTATCTATCAAGATCAAGGCCAATAAAATGAAACATCAGTCAAGCACTGGAGGGGGGGGATTCATTTGGGTCAACTCATCCCCACCACCACCACCGTCAAAATTACTGGCCTTGTGCCCTAAATTAGATTTATTTATGGACTTAATAAGTTATTGTTTTCATGTAAACTGACACAACTCGAAACTGGTTTACATTGATAAACACAAACACAAATTCACACGCTCATACCATGCGTTATTTTGGATGACAGATGACATTGACCCCAGTGTTTCACTGGTACTTAATTTATTGACCCCCAAAAGGATGAAAGGTAAAAATCGACCTTGGTGGCATTTGAACTCGGAACGTCAAGACAGACAAAATGCTTAGCAGCATTTTGCTCGGCGTGCTAGCGATTCTGCCAGCTCACCACCTTAACAATAATAATAAGAGCTTCTGATTTAGATACAAGGTCAGTGATTGGAGAGGGGACTGGTTAATTAATTATACTGACCCCAGTACTTAACTGGTACTTTATTTTCTTGA
>NC_069006.1:23431778-23434790 GCF_001194135.2 Octopus bimaculoides
CGGGGAAAAAGGGGGTAATAACATTATTTAGAAGGACGCACTTCTTTTCTTGAGGAGAAGGGGGCACATGCCCCTCAGCTCCCCCCCTTGAGTCCACCCCATTCCTGAGCCAGCCGTGTTGCCCTCCTACTTCACACCCGGTGTTGGTTGGTTTACTGCCTCATAACTTGAGACCAATTAAATAAGCGCCGTACTTAAAAACAAGTACAAGGGTTGAACTTTTCTACTTAAACCCTTCAAGGTGGTGCCCCAGCATGGCCATGGTCCAATGACTGAAACAAGTGTAAAGATAAATGATAAAAGATCTCTAAATAATGATGGAAGGTAGCCTCATCCTTGAATAAAAAAAAATATGCTCTACCCCATGTATTGAGTACTTTGTCTACTTGTTAGTCAATCTAAACTCAAAATAAAACATCCATTCCTTCTCATAAAATGCATACCTTGTCTACGAAATCTGAAGAGATTCAAGTTTTACGTCCTTGTTTGATATATCTTTATCTGCTGGTGTGGGCCAGGTGTATTCTTAGCCTGTTGCTGTACTAATGGACGTTTGTCTTACTCTCAGACTATCTCTTTATAGTCAAGGACACCATTGTTTCTCTCTCTCCCCCCACACACACACACACACGTACATTGACATACGTAACATTCACATATAAGCCTATACATATATACATACATGTATATACATGCTCACATATATGTATCCATACATAAGTTATTTTTATTAATAACCAGCTGAAGCTAGAATGGCTCTTGGCCCCTGAGCCATTCTAACTTGTGCTGATTATTATTTTAAAAACACACACACACACACACACACACAAAGATATATATATATATATACTCATGTTTTGAGTCTTTTCCTGTTTGCATCACCAAATACACACACACACACACACACACATCAGTGTTTTGTGGTTGATTCAGAATAAATAAATAAAGCTGATAACCATTTCCATTTTAAATTCTTTTACATTTTTCTTCTTTTTTTCTTTTTAGATTCTATATCTTTTGCCTTTTCTTGCAAGATCTATTGAATTTTAACATTCTTTTTTTTTCTTTTTTTTTTTTGACATAGAAAACTTTCTTTTCTTTCTAAATCTATTTATTCTTTTCTCTCTGTTACCAGGAATACACAAAAACAGCTATCAATAATGTGCAAGATGCCCTTACTAAAGCAAGAAAAACTAAACAGCTTGGAAACCACATTTTTAATGTAAGTATTTTCGCTTTTTTTCTCCATTGCTATCAAACTGTTTATTTTCAATGAGATTATCACAGTTTTCCTTTTTCTTTCCCTCCGACAGTTCATCTCATCTCTTAGATATTTGTATTTCGTTTGTTTATCTTAGCTTTTTGGGCACACATTTTCAACAATGCAACCATAGTCTGCAAGGCATCAAGTCCTGCACCAATGATGGCTTAATTGTTTAACATCCTGATTACTCTGTCAAATGTAATGCATATTTATTCACACTATTTTCATAGCTTCAAGATTTCGATGATATGATTGTTTACTTCTAGGGTGACATTGTAGGATAGGTGTGAGATGTCAGGATGGTGTAGTGGTTAAGAGCGTGGGCTACTAACCCCAAGATTCCGAGTTCGATTCCAGGTAGTGACCTGAATAATAATAATAATAATAATAACATCAAAAAATACTTTAGGAACGAGAACCCAGGTTCGAAATCTCCCGAAGACACCTGATGAAGGCTGGAGGGTACATCAGCCAAAGCGTTTGTGCTAACGACAAACAAGATGATGACATATCCATCAAATGTAAATAATGTACATAATTCCTCATCTCTTAAATATAGAACTGCTTTAAGCTAGTGTTAGGAACATAAATTGTGACCAAGGTTTGGTGGAAGATTTTAATTCAGAACTTTTGAAAACAAAGCATTTGTATTACAGAGCCAGAGGCAGTTTAAGGTGGGTTTGGTATGAAAAGGGTTAAGTAGTGGGTTTATTAGTTCAAATATTCTTGGTTGCTAACAAAATTATTATTTCTACTAAGAAGCAAAGATGCTAACTGGTTTGTTTCAACAAAGCAAGGTTATTAACTGGTTTATTATTCCAACAAAGCATGGTTGCTAACTGGGTATTATTTCTAATAACTGGGGTTGCTATTTCAAACAGTCAGTTTGAAATTTAAAAACAAAAACAATTCAACTCCCCATGGTTACTGACAATTATCTGGGGGTTTTTTTAAAATATATTTTTGCTTTGTATCTTATTTGTACTTCAGTTTATACCCCTCACTCAACTCTCTCTCTCTCTCTCTCTCTCTCTGTATATTCTTCCAACAGATATAAGTATGCATGTACTTTCAACAGATGTGTGTTTGAGGCTCTGTGTGTGTATGTATGCATATGTATGTGTATGCTATTCAACAGGCATGTGTGTATGTGTATATGGAGGGGAATGCTATTCAACAAGTGTATATGTGCTCAACAGCTGAGTGATATTGTGTGTGTGTCTGTATTTTTGCATACTTTCGACCTTGGAGGTCCCAGGAAGGCCATGCGTGGAGACCCTTCCAAAGAACAACAACACAGAACAAAAAAAAAAGCCCACGAAATATGTGTTATGTGATACAAGCATATCTTTCCTTTTTCTCTTTCTTTTCTTCTCTCTCCCCTCCTCTCGTGCATGCAAGATCTGTTCCAACTCTCACACACACACACACACACACACACACACACACGTGTCTGTATGTGTCTCTCTGTACCATATGTTGGCATTACTTCTTCCTCTCTTGTGGAGCTGATCTTCCTACCATCTGTCTTATTCAGGTGCATACATGTGATTCTATCTATGCACAATGCACACGTGCATGGGGGTGGGGGGAAGAGGTGAAAGTGTGTGTGTGTGCTTGTTTTTGGGGGAGGGATTTTTTTGCTTTTTATTTTTTGTTTTTTTTTGCAAATTTCAAAATTCCAACTTCTTTGTTTTCCATCTGTTTTATTATTATTATCATTATTATTATTATTATTATTATTATTA
>NC_069006.1:23436497-23440128 GCF_001194135.2 Octopus bimaculoides
TCATAAGATAATTGTTTATTTCTTTGTCATTTCATTTTCTTTTATATACACACACACACACACACACACACGCATTCTTTTACTTGTTTCAGTCATTTGACTGCAACCATGCTGGAGCACCCCTACTTGAGGGGTTTTAATTCTATCCTGCATCACAACCCTATGTGTGCAACATGGTGATTTCATATCAAGATAAACAGCACATGACCTTGCAGGTGGGGCCCAGTTAGAATTTTCTTCAGGTCGAGTAGCCCATCCCGCTCAAATGGTCCTTGAATAAGGTTTGTTTAAGGATGCTGAATGAAACACCCACGTTTCCAGAAGTGAATTATCCAAGCCCCAAAGAATTCCTCTCAGAACATGGCTATGATGCTCTGCCACTAAGGGACATGCTCAACTGGTTAAGGTCAAACAACTGACAAGCAAATCTCTGGCATTGAGCAGAATAGTTGCTGCAGCCCATTTTTATACCAAGACATGATAACATGTTATCATGTACATGATAACACTAACAACCAGTTAAGATCAGAAGCCATGAGAGCCACTGCCTGGTACTGCATCAGGGCATTTATTATTATTATTATCCAGATTTTCTTTCACAACATTTCATGTATTAACAATTTACATTAACCACAACTTAAGGTCATTGAAAACCCGCCTAATTTATTTTCTTTTCCTTTTTCTTCGTCCCCCACCCCACTCCAACTCCTGTTTATCTCCACAAATACATGCAACATCACACCCATCAGTAGCTCAGGTCTGAAACAGTGGTCGTATTTTACTAAATCTTACACAAACAAACAAACCATAAAACAGAAATACCGAAAAATAAAAAATAAAAATATAAAAACAACCCCCAAAACATCATTCCGCACAAAATAATAAATAGTGTCAGTATTTTAGACAATGGCATTTCATTTGGTTGGCGGCTTCATTTTTACGCCGCTACAAAACTCGGGTCTTATTTTTGAAATTGTAAAATGCAAACGATGTGGAGAAATACAATTAATGCGAAATATTAATTTAAAAATAGCTTGTCCAAAATGGCAGTTTTATTCTGGTTGGTTTTGTTTGTTGTTGTTGTTTGTTTTTCTTGGAATGGAGAAAGATAGTGTGGAGGGGGCGGGGTATTTCAAATCATTTGTGTGTGTGTGTGTGTTTGTTTTTGATAATAGAACAAGTGTTTTACTAGTACAGACTGAAAATAGCTATCACTACAGGGTAAAAATGTTTTATTGGCCACCGAAATAGCTTGATTAAATCAGTTTGAAAGTCTTGCTGCAGGTTAAAACCTCCCTGCTTAACTAATAATGTCCAGGAAATCATCTTCTTTCTCTTCTTCTGCTACCATTTACATACATGCATTCATACATGCATACACACACACACACACACACATACATACATACATATCTGTGTGTGCATGGCGGATGAATGAAACAGCCAAGTTACATGGTGGAGTAAGTGAGTGGACTGCCTTGCTTAATATGGATTTGAGTTCAAATTGTCTCTTTTTGTTGTTGGTGGTGGTGGTGCTGGTATTTAGCGGCAAGTCAATTCTTTTCTTCATACAAACCTGTGATCAATCAAGGGTGTTCTGCGGGCTTTATAATGACAATTGATAATTTTTTTCTGCTATAGGCCCAAGGCCTGAAAATTGATTGGGAAGGGGGGGGGGGCTGATCGATTATATTGATACCAGTGCATAACTGGTACTTATTTTATCAACCCCAAAAAGGGATTAAAAGCAAAGTTGACCTTCAAGCAAGATTTTTAACTCAGAATGTATAAGGGCTGGCAAAATGCTTGTGTGTATTTTGTTCAGCATGCTAAAGGTTCTGCCAGCTCTTCACCTTTATTATAATAATAATAATAATAATAATAATAATAATAATAATAATAATAATAATAATAATAATAATAATAATAATAATAATAATGATGATGATGATGATGTTTTATGGACTTCTCGGCCATTGAGAAATAATTTCTTGAAATGTCCGGAAAGGAAGCCTACGTCAATGGTGTTGGCTTACACTAAACACAATCGAAAAACTTCATTAGATCTGTAAACTTTTCTAAATATAGTGAACAATGAAGGGACAGAAATATTAAAAATCATTCATGAAAATTTGGAAATTGATGGATTATTTCTATTTTTAGGATTAACAGATAACTTCTATTTATATACTGTTACAAATATAGGTGCTGTGATTTGAGTTATTGAAAGAAAGCATGAAAATCAATGATGAAATGTTAAAATATTGGCAGTCCCACCGTTTTCTCTAAAGCAGTGAGGTGACTGGTCTGTCAGCTATATTACCCCAGTTTATTAGTTGGTCAATAAGCATTGAGAGATTAGGGTTTAGAGGAAGCCTTTATCTCTTTAATGAGGTCAGTCGGTGCTGTCAAAAGACATAAGCACACTGGGTGGTTACCTGGGGGCCTCGCAGGTTTAGGGGCTCATTTCTGATCTATGTATGTTTTATGAATTTCTATTGTCTTGCTTTCTCGTTTCAACACCGTGTAATAATAATGGTGAAAATATTTAATGTGGTTAGACAATTTAGCGTTTATTTCAGTATATTGGCAAGGAAAATTTTTTTCTTTTGCCCTTATTTATAATTATATTTATAATTTCACTTTTAAAGGTACTTTTTCATATACTGGCCACTGATAAAGTTTTTGAAAAAATATTTTGTCCTTATATTTGAAGTATATATATATGTTTTTTAGAAAAACATGAATTCAGATAAGCACACTCTAAGAAGTAGAGCAGTCTATATTTATTCCTGGTGAAGGCTGGTTTATTGGGTTACCTTGGATTTTTCACCATAAAGGTATCTTGAGACCCTAAAACCTGTTGAGGTCTTAGGGTCTGAAGATACGCCATAAAGGATACCTTCATGGCAAGAAACCTAGGGTAGCCCTATAAACCAGCCTTCACCAGTAACAAATACATGTGTGTGTGTGTGTAGTGGAAATGTTTGAGAAAGACATCATGTGGTGAATTAAAATAAAAAAAGAAAAGTGCACTGAAATATTTATGTTGAAAAAATATATTTTTGAAGTATAATATTTTTATAGTCAACCAGTTTAGCTTCTTTAGCTGATTATGACTGAGCATTTTGTGATTATGTTATATGTTATTACTATAATCCCATGCCATATCATTGTTCACTCATCACGCACTTAGTACATTGTGGTTCACTTATTTTGGACTCAGTACATCTCAGTTCACCTGTTGCCCACTCAGTACATCACAGATTTTTCTGGCTAGCATATGTAAATTTATATCATGGACTCCTTCTGTGGGAGGTTTTGGAACATAACAGCCATGATAGTTAAAGGATTACTCTATCTCATGCTACATTGATTAGTTGTACTTATTCAAGGTTGATAAGAGAGCAGCTAGTCATTTAACTGTGGCCATGCTGGAGCACTGCCTTCAGTCGAACAAATCGACCAGAGGACTTGTTCTTTGTAAGCCTAGTACTTATTTTATCGGTCCCTTTTGCTGAACCACTAAGTTACGGGGACATAAACACACCAACATCAGTTGGCAAGCGATGGTGGGGGGACAAACACAATCACACACACACATATGATGGGCTTCTTTCAGTCTCTATCA
>NC_069006.1:23440138-23440719 GCF_001194135.2 Octopus bimaculoides
ATACATACATACACATACATACGCACACTTTTATATACATTTTTAGATTCGCTGAAGGTCAGGGTGCCCGAGGTAGCAATATTAAAAAAAAAAATCGTGAATGTGAAAATAAAATCGTTTTTTTTTTATTTATATTCATTATTATTATTATTATTATTATTATTATTATTATTATTATTATTATTATTGTTATTATTCTTATGCACACATTTTTCTTGGGATTAGAATTGACTACTCAACTGACTGGAGGAGTACCCAGCTGGGAAGCCAGCTGTAAAAACATTTACTAGACGAAAGGAAAAAAAAGGAATTTGTTCCATCTTTGTTAGCATTTGAGAAATGGGTGTAATAGGGCAGAAAATAATGCAAGACTAGTAATGATGATGATAATAATAATAACAATGATGATATGCCATTCAGAAATAATAATAAAAAATGTTAAAAAATGTAATATAAGTAATAAGAGAAGCCTGGGGAGTATTCTCTATGTTGTTGTAAAATTCCTTGTTTCAGCAATATGGAAATATAATAGGTTTATATTCTCTTGACTTTCTAGACCCTAGATTGTACAGTTTTTTTTT
>NC_069006.1:23440748-23441273 GCF_001194135.2 Octopus bimaculoides
GGGGGGGGGTAGCCTTTTAAATGAAGTTGCTTGCAGTAGTGGTGGTGGTAATGGTGTTTACGGGGTTAGTATGGTTTGTTGTACTCCAGTGACCTGATTGTTTTTATTATTATTATTATTATATTTGAGAGATGAGGAATTATGTACATTATTTACACGTAACGGATATTTGTCTTCATCTTGTTTGTTGTTAACACAATTTTTCAGCTGATCTACTCTCCAGCCTTCATCAGGTGTCTTGGAGGAATTTCGAACCTGGGTTCTCATTCCTATAGTCACTTTGATCAAATTAACCCTTTCATGACAATTTCGAAAACCATCCCTCTGTGTTTCACATAATTTTCAAACTTTGGAGAGATTTCGTAAAACTTTTGTTTCTTTTTTGTTTGTTTTTTTTTCGGTGTGGGTCCATTTTGAATCCTGATGTTTAGAACAGAGCTCACCCCAAAATTTCTTAAATGTGGAAGGTTTCAGTTTAAATAGGAACCATTTAAAAGAGAGCTTTCGGACCAAAGAATGACAGTT
>NC_069006.1:23441477-23449765 GCF_001194135.2 Octopus bimaculoides
AGAGAATCGCTGACAGATTTCTTTTGTATGTAAAACACAAAGGAAAAATAAAAATTTCTCTTCAAGCTATGTTTTTTTTTTGTAATGTGATTGTTTTTGTTGTTGTCATCCACTGTCTTCTTACCTTCCATCTTCAATATGGATGGCTGTTGTTGTTATTGTTGTTGTTGTTGTTTTTCACAACCACACAAACATGGAATTGTTACAGACAAACAAGGAAGTAGTAGAAAGTGAATCGTTACCAAAACAACAATTGTTCTTGAAATGTTTAATGCTTTTACCCCCTCCTGCAACTCCTTTGCTTCAAATATATTCAGAAAGCAAGTAAAAAAAAAAAAAAAATCAAGACACACAGAAAGAAACATTACCAATCAAAGCACATCATTGACAGAAATTCAATTATTAAACAGATAATTGATGTTTTAACAAAGATTGATCCGAAAATCCATTTTATAAATGGAAACTTGGTTTGGACTGAAATATACAGGACACAATTAGAAAATGGATAGGTCTTGAGGGACATGTTTTATATACTTGGGGTGTTTTTTTTCTTGTTGTAGCTTTCTTATTGTAAATTTATGTCCCCCACCATACACACACACACACACACACATATCATTTTCATCATTTAATGTTCTTTTTATCCATGCTGGCATGGGTTGGATGCTTTGACAAGAACAGACAAACCAGAGGATTCCACCAGGTTCTCTGTCCGCTTTGGCATGGTGCCTACAGCTGGATGCCCTTCCTATAATGCCAACCACTTAATAGAGTGTACTGGGTGCTTTGTATGTGGCACCAGCACTGGTGAGGTCGCCAAAGTAGCCCACAACTGAGCAGGGTATAGACTGGTGAAATAAAAAAAACTATGATAGAGAAACAAGAGCAGGTGTCTTGCTGAAGAGGTGAATACAAGGTTTGCTTACCTGGAAAACAAGAGAGAGAAAGAAAGAGATGTGAGGTCCAGGTGCAATACGGATATCAGAATAGGGACAATGTAAGGTCCAGGTACAATGTGAATATCAGACAAAATAGGATAGAAGATTGGAAAAGGTGGATGTGTAAGTTATTGCGCTGAGTGAAAATATTGCGACAGATGATTATAGATATGTGCATTTATATATATATATATATACATGTGTATATGAGTGTTCTTGCCATGATATCATCTGCTAATTACACTCGGTGGATGAAGTTTTTTCTTGTTGATCTTACCTTAACAGAACATTAAACAGCATATACACACACACACACACACACACAACCTACATATAGACATATATGTGTGTGTGTGTCTATATTTCACTTATGGTAAAAAGGTGTGAAAACATCCTATTTGTTCAGTGTCGCCATCTATCAGGATTCCCAGACATCGATGTTTCAAGCTAGTTTGAAACAACAACGTTTGGGAATCCTGATAGATGGCAACACTGAATAAATAGGGTGTTTTCACACCTTTTTTTACCTTAAAAGAAATATTTTCTCTAAGGTAACTGCAATGAATTTGCCATTTAGCAGTTGAAATATTCCACAAACATATTTTAACTAACCTAAATTTTGCTTATGCCTAAACACAGCTTGGCACTAATATTCCAATGTTTGTATATGAATTTTTGTATGTTATTGCTTCCCTGTATGATACAATATCATCTCTCTATCTCCGTTTTTTTTCTTGCAGTGATCGGTACACACGATACTTACAATGGAAAAACCTAGAGTTAAATATTAATGTAAGTTTTAAAACTAAGATTTATTATCTTTTAAAGATATATATATTTTTTTTCTTTTGCTTTGAATATTTTTTTCTTGTTTCTCTCTCTCTTGGTTCTGTTTCTTTTTCCGTTGCTGTGTTGGGGAGGCTCTGTGTGTGTGTGTGTGTGTGTGTGTGTGTGTGTGTGTGTGTGTGTGTGTGTGTGTGTGGACGTGATTGTCAATATACATCATGTGCCAATATGTACAAATGCATATCTGTGTATATTTGTGTGTGTGTGGGCGTTTTCTATGCGTTAGTGTCTGGGTAAGTCTGAAATTCTATTCAATCTTGTTAAACTATTGTATATTATTATTTTTATTATCATAACAACATTATTATTGCTGAAATAACTATTATTATTATATCAATTGTTGTTGTTGGTGTTATTATTATTATTATTGTTGTTATTATTATTATTATTATTAGCTGTAGTAGTTGCAGTAATACAGACATAGTCATGTTAATATTACCAGGAGAGATAAAAATCAGTAATGAACACTTTGATGTGAGAACATAAAAAGAATAATAGTTGTTGTAGTTCATTACAGAACTACAACAAAATTTGTAGCTATTCCACCTCCACCACCACCACCACCACTACCACTCTCCATCTCTCTCTCCCCCTCTCTCATTGTAATATGAATATAGATAGATACATATATGAATAGGGGGAGAGAGAGAGAAAAAGAGTATTATTGTTCCTCTGTCATCAGTTCTCATATACTATATCTGTGTGTGTGTGTGTGTGTGTATATGAATAGATATATATACACACACACATACATACATACATACTTTTATTGCTACTCTGTCTACAAATCTCATTATGTTTTTTTTTTATATATGGTGTCGCATCCATCAGTAATATGTCACATTGTGTTATACAAAGTGTTCAGAAAACAAACCTTAGCTCTATGCAATAAAGCAATGAATCGGTCACTTTTATAATTGACAGACAGAAGAACAGTTCCTCGGTGTGTGTCTTTTATTTAGCAGTACTTCACTCATTGATACATTCTGAGTTCAAATTCCACCAAGGTCGATTTTGCGTTTCGTCCTTTCGGGGTCGATAAATTAAGTACCAGTTGCATACTGGGGTTGATGTAATCGATTATCCCCCTCCCCCAAATTTCAGGCCTTGTCCCTATAGTAGAAAGGATTATTATTATTGAGTGAGAGAGAGCAGTGCATGCCATCAAAGTGACACTGGGGTACAAATTTACGAATCCCAATATGGCCATCATGACTACCCGTCTGATAAGGGTATACCAGGCACATGCATCACAACCATATGTGTGCAAGATGGTGAGCTCATATCAAGATAAACAGCGTATGACCTTGCAGGTGGGGCCCAGTTAGAATTTTCTTCAGGTCAAGTAGTCCATCCTGCTCGAAAGGTCCCTGAATAAGGTTTGTTTTGAGGATGATGAACTAAATGCCCATGTTTTCAGAGGTGAATTATCCAAACTCCAAAGAATTCTTCTCATCCTATGACTATGATCCTCCCCCACTACCTCTGCTTGTGATCAGAGATGCACATATCATCAGCCACCAAGGGACATTCTCAACTGGTTAAGTTCAAACAACTGACAAGCAAATCTGTGGTATTGAGCAGAATATTTGCTGTGGCCCATTTTTTACACCAAGACAAAACAATGTACATGATAACACTTCCACTCAGTTAAGATCAGAAGCCATGAGAGTCACTGCTTGGTACTGCATCATCTTTATTATTATTATTATTATTTTGTTCCTTGTTCCATGTCAATAAATATGCTCAACAGTACTTCTTTCTGGCTCTCTCTCTATTCTGAATTCAAGTGCCACTAAGTTTGACTTTGCTGTTCATTATTTCGAGGTCAAAACAATAAGTACTACTTAAGTATTGGGATCCAATATAAACCCCATCCCTTCAAAAAATAGCTAACCGTGTGCCAAAATTAGACAGAATTATTATTAAACTTTTGCTCCTTGTGCCTAAATTAGAAACTATTATAATTAGTAGTACTATTATTAGAAACTATTATTACTATTATTAAGTTTTTCCTCCTTGTTTCTCACTATTTAATCCAGTGTAATTCTTTGCTAATTAGCTGGATTTTGTTTCAAATCACTTTTATAAATAAACTTTTTGATTTTAAAATCCATTTCATAACTCATTCCCCACCACCAGCACTACCACCCTGCCCACCCCCGTGCTAAAAATACGCATCTGTTGTGGTAGGGAGCTTATTGTTTTTTGTTTTGTTTTTTTTTTGTCTTTGTTTTACAAAGTTTTTTTCTCCTTCTTTTCGCGATAGCCTGATTTCGTGTTTACATGTCAGTCAAATCACACTTACACCAAATTAGTGCTATTTCTCATTAACTAAGTAACCAATTAATCAATTAATTACCAAACTATAAATACTGAAACCTAATAACCAACCCTCCCTCACGAACTAGTATAATTTGTTATTTAAGCATTTATTAAAACCTGTTTATTTAACTAGAATTTATTTTGGTCCATTCTGCTGGCATTGAAACCCCACCACCACATCCCTCTGCATGTATATGCGTATATATATATATATATATATATATATATGGTGCGAATGGCTTTGTTAAGCGGTGTCGAGTTTTACAATTCTGTAAATAATAATAATGGTTTTTTTATAAGCTTTAAGCTTATAAAAAAAAATACCATTATATATATATATATATATATATATATATATATATATATGTGTGTGTATACATAGGTAGGTAGGTAGGCAGAGAGACAAAGATGGGTGGTGTGGTGGTTGGAATGTCTAACCCAGTGGTTCCCAAACTTTTTCAGGCTGCTGCCTCCTTGACACTCAGGCCACATTCCTACCACTCCCACCCCACCCCAACTATCCCAAACATTGAACTCTTTCTAAAGCAAATTCGAAGCAACTGTATTTCACAAATGACACTTAACCTAACAAACCCAATATTTTGTTGTTTTTACATGAATTGCCCCCTCCTCTCCCGTTATGGCCCCAATTTTTACATCAATCACTACCTCATCATCACCCCACTTTTCTTCTTGGAACTTTCTGCGACCCACTTTGAGAACTACTGGAACCCATGATATCATGATTGTAGTTTCAGTTCTTAGAGTGGGCAGCATTGTGGTGTCCTTGAGCAAGGCACTTCATCTTACATTGCGCCAGACTACTCATTTGTAAATAGTGACTGACATAAGTGCAGGTGCGACCTTTACTCCATCCTGGATATTACACTCAGTGGAATGTGAGGGGAACCAGAGGGCCTCTGTCTCTGCCCTTCACTATAGAGGCACCCGGAACAATTAACAAAAGCACACTAAATGCTGTCAAGTCCTTGGTTACTGATGAGTGATGAATGGTTGTTATTACATTATATATCTATATATATTAATATCCTGTATGACAAACAGTTGACACACAGTACTGTATATATATATATATATATATGAAATCTTTACATCCTGAATGTCTTGCTTGGTTTCACATGATACTATAAATACATGTGTATATATCTATGTGTGTATGCATGTGTGTGTGTGTGTGTGTGTATGTATAAAGACACATATATTTATATATTTTAACATCCTGTACAATAGACACAGTGGTATGTGGTATTATATGTGTGTATGGTTATATATGGGAGAATATACAAAAAATAACAACAGACGAGGACAGGTGGTGTAAATAACAAAAGTATATATTAGTATGACGCTCGGGAATACGGAAAGTCTTTGACGTTTCGAGCTACGCTCTTCAACAGAAAGAATACGGAGACAAGGAGAAAAACACGGAGAAAAAAAATTGAATAGTGTTCAGTCAACGGTCAAATATACATCCACACACTGACATCCTGTACAACATGCACATTTGTACACAGAACTGTATCAACCAGCCAATCATGAAGCACAATATACTGCACAAATTGTATTATCATTAATCTTTTCCTCTATCCTTTATATATATACTGTAACTTAGTGGTTCAGCAAAAGAGATCAGTAGAATAATTTCCAGACCTAGAAAACAAAATAAGTTCTGGGGTCAATTTGTTCATCAACTGGAAACCTTTCGAGGTGGTGCCCCAGCATGGTTGTGCTCAAATGACTAAAACAAGTAAAAGATGAAGGATGACAGTCAATAAAATAGAAATGAAATTTTAAAATTTATTCTACCAAATGATCCACAGCCCGACACTGATCTGTAGTTTGGTTTTCAGGGCTGTTATGCTAGGGGTGTTTTGATCAAGTACCCCTATAATCAAAGATGTGGTAGCTTTGGCCATCCCATAGTTTTGTATATCTCGAAGTACATTGTCCAAAGTGTCCTTTTTTTTTTAGGCTGTAGGATGTGATTGTAGAGACATTTTGTTGTTATTTCTAGCAGAATGAATGATCACTTAGGGACTGGTTCTCTCTCTCTCTCTCTCTGGCTTAAATTCAGTTATTTATTAAGCATCAAAGGAGACTATTTGCTGAGCTTATAACTATTTTACCATTGAAAACAGTGAAGACATTTAGCATTCAGTGTCAGCCTGGGTAATTGAAGTTACTTGCTGTGAAGAAAAAAGAAATAGGGAAAAAAAATTTAAAGAAACATTATAAAAATCCATAGAATTTGTTTTCACTACCATGTGGAGCTTAAGTATTGAAATTTCTGAAAAATGTTATGAAAACTAAATTACAAAAAATGAGAAAGAGATTTTGTTACTTCAATATGTTTTCTCGTTCAAAACCATTCAATAACTATAGTGTATGGTGGTCCATGTTATTTTGTCTAGTTAAAATTCCTGACAGATTTACACCAACCATCGTAGCATGGGTGAGGCTTGAATGTTTTAATCAGTTTTCTTGTCTTTATTTTGCTGCATTCATCAAATTAAGCTGAATTGACATTTCTGCTTGATGAGAGGTCAATAAGTCCTGAAATCAGGGCTTAGTAGATATAAACCTATACACACACATCCGACCTACACACGTCAATCCTTTTGTTACTATATTTCTGTTGAAATATCCTGCTTTCATTTCAATTCGTTTTTAAAATAATGAAGAATTTAGTAGAATAACTTTGTCATTATCATGTTGGTGTTTTGAGCATAAATTATCAAGGAATTTTGATGTAAGGTTTGAGTCAAGAAGTTTGTATCATAGAACCAAGGACAGTCTCAGGTGGGCTGGTATTAACCCTATAGTATTCAGATTATCCTGTCAAATGTAATGTTTATTTATTCACATTGTTTTGAGTTAATCCTGTATTATCTCATAACTGAGATTTTGATGGTGTGATTGTTTATTTTTATAGTGGCATTATGGGGTAGGTTTGAGAGGCCAGATCTAGCTAGTTTGAACGTAAAACAGGATATTTGGGCCAGATATGGCTAGACGAAATGCTAAAGGATTAAACAGGTTAAGATTCTGCCTTTGTACACACAGGCATTAGCTGTATCTTAACTTATACAAACACATCATAAGTTATCTCTTAAGGTTATCTTAGCACAACAAGATATTAGCTGTATCTTAATTAACACACACGCACATCTTAAAGTTATGTCTTATCATGCACATGGTCATTAGCTGCATATGCAAACTATTCTCTCATATCTTAAGGTTATCTCTCAGCACAGTAGGACATAGGTTGTCTTAATTTACATACACACACGTATTAAGGTTCAGTCTTAGCTCAGACAGGCAGCACCTATATCATAATCTATTCACTTGTACATCTTAAAATTCTAATGTGTGCAGAGTAGAGTAGAGTTATTGATTGTGTGTGTGTGTGTGTAAGTGTTATCTTAGCACATACAATCATTGGTTCTCTTCTTTTTTATTATTGGCTTAGAAAAAGAAGGAAAGCCATCCCTACACAACACACAGTTTGGTCTGGAATTGAACTCACTAACTCATGATTGTGAGCCCACTGCTCTAATCACTGAGCTGTGCACCTTCAGTAGTAATAGCAGTAGTATAGTATTGTACTACTATTACTACTACTACTACTACTACTACTACGAAGATGGTGAGCTGGCAGAATCGTTAGCACACTGGGCAGGATGCTCAGCAACATTTCATCAGTCTTTGCATTCTGAGTTCAAATTCCACCGAGGTCAACTTTGCCTTTCATCATTTCGGGGTCGATAAATTAAGTACCAGTTAAACACTGGAGTCGATGTAATCGACTAGTCCCCTCCCCTAAAATTGCTGGCCTTGAGCCTAAATTTGAAACCAATACTACTACTACTACTACTGCTGCTACTATTACTGCTACTACTACTACTACTACTACTACTACACCACTGCAGTTACTACTACTACTACTA
Source organism: Octopus bimaculoides (assembly GCF_001194135.2). NCBI lineage: Eukaryota > Metazoa > Mollusca > Cephalopoda > Octopoda > Octopodidae > Octopus > Octopus bimaculoides. The sequence continues at coordinate 23,449,552 of NC_069006.1, forward strand.
CTACTACTACTGTCATTACTACATGGTACCATGGCATAACCTTATGTATTATGTCTACATGCTATGACATAACGCCATGTAATATTACTACTACTACCACTACTACCATTCCATGTTATATCAGCCCACATACAGCTGAACAATTGTGTCTGTTGTACAATGATTATTCCCACCCCACCCCACCCCACCATTTGCTACAACCAGACCCACCCCC
>NC_069006.1:23450440-23453820 GCF_001194135.2 Octopus bimaculoides
GTTGAGCAAATTACTCAGAGCCATTTTATCCATCTTTACATTCTGAATTCAAATTCCGCCCAAGGTCAACTTTGCCCTTTATCCATCCGGGGTCGATGAACTCTAAGTACCAGTTGAATACTGGGGTAAATGTAATTGACTCACCTCACTCCTCCAAACTTCATAAACACACTTATTGGGATGAAGCAGAGATTGTTTTCACGTGATCTTATTTTGTGGGGCTTTTCATGTTTGTGGGACTATTTTCTTTTTTTTTTGTCTCTTTTCTTGCAGAATTCCTGCACCAAATGTTAAATTCTTTTCTCTATCTCTCTTCTTTTTTTTTTCCTTTCATTCCAGTTAACCATGAATGATTTCAGTGTACATAGGATTATTGGCCGGGGTGGATTCGGAGAAGTATATGGGTGCAGGAAAGCAGATACTGGTAAAATGTAAGTGAAACCTTTTTCTGTCTGTGTTGCTCTTTGCTTTTTGTGGGGTTTTTTTTTTACTTTGTTTTCTAGAAACTTTTTTATTGACCTTTGACCATTTAAATGGGCCCATATCCAGCCTAAATATTCCACCAGTTTTATGTTCAAACCAGTCTTTCACACCTACCTTACAATGTCATTCTAATAATAAACGATTTTATTGAAATCTTCAAGCTATGAGATAGTAAGTAGCAGTATATGGAGACATGCGCTGCATCCACCATTTGTTGGTGATTCTCTTTTACACCTTTGCACCATAGGGGTCGGTTTCTGTATTTGTTGCTGGTGAGGGTTTTATGAGGCCGGAGTGCAAATCTTACATAAAGCTCTTTTAGCTACCTCTTACAACACACACACACACACACACACACACACACACACACACACACACACACTCACACACAGAGGAAAGGTTGGGTCTATTCTTTTGGCACGCCGGTCCCTACACAGCACAAGATAATGCATGATTAATTGAAAATAATATGAATAAATAAACATTCCATTTGACAGTTATCTAAATGCTAAAGGGTTGACAGGACGCACAGACTTCAAGGAAAAAGAAAATGAAAGAAAGAAAAGAGAAAAATTCAATCTGCAGTATTAACCTCATTGTGTTAAATTTGTGACTTGGTGGTGTCAAGGCTTGGGGTAGACTCAACCTTGGGTCCTTGAGCAAGACATTCCACTTATGTCAATGACTAGTAATGCACCTAAGACTACATGACCTAACATGTCCTTCATTTTTTTTATTTGTAAGATTGTAGAGTATGCTTTGCTAGAGAATATACCTGCTATTTCTAGCAGTTTGAGCGACCAGATTGAGAATTCTCCGTTGGCTCATCTTGGAGGTGTTAGTGTTGTTGATGTTTTTCTTGTTCGTGTTGCCATGGTAATGAGAGATGGGTGTAGAATGTGGAAGATTTGGCAGCGGCTGAAGTTGAAATTAGTTGTGTGTGGTTTATTTGGGAAATGTTTTGGTATCAGCTTACCTGAAAGGGTGAGTGCAAGTGAACTGGGGGAAAGTAGCTGGTTATCAAAGGTAGCAGCAGTTGGTGCACACAGGTGTGTGTGTGTGTAGGTGATACAGAGCTGCACTGGAATGGACAACACCTGCTGTGGTGTGAAATGCAGTATGCTGCCAGTGGTGTGTAAGCATCGCAGAGGAAGGGTATCGAAGGTGTTGAAGGGAAGTTGGAAGGGTCCAGATCTTAATAGTGTGCTACAGGTCCATCAAACCCCTGCCAGAATAGGAAACATGGGTCTTTTTATAACAAAATCAGTTGTGAGGGAGCAGAATCGTTGTATACAGTGCTGCGAAAATTGCTTTGCAGCATTTCTTTCGACTTGACATTCTGAGTTCCAAATGCTGCCGAGGTTGACTTTGCCTCTCATTAATTAAGTACCAATCAAGTGCTGGGAGGGGTTGATGTAATTGACTTACTCCTCCCCTCAAAAAGAGCTGCTGGCCCTGTGCCAAATTTTGAAACCATTATTATTATTATTATTTATGTCACCATGGAAACAGTTTAGGTAACTCTTTACTGATCTGTGGACTCTTGTTACTTTGGATAAACCATGTCTTTCTCCCCTCTCCCTCCCTATCTTTCCCTCCTCTCTCCTTTTCTCTTTTCCCCCTCTCCTCCCTTTCTCCAGACTTGCTATTTTGGATAAACCATGTCTCACCTCTCTTTCTCATTCTCTCTTCCTTTCTCTCTTTCTTTCCCTAGGTACGCTATGAAATGCTTGGACAAGAAACGGATTAAATTGAAAACTGGAGAAACTTTAGCATTGAATGAAAGAATTATGCTTTCTCTCGTCAGTACAGGGGTGAGTCTGTTCATTCTTTTATGCCTGCAGCACTTACATTTTATTTTCTTCTTTATTCCATCATCATCATCATGTTTTCCCAAATTTGACTCAGCTGGTCATAATAAATGTATAAATTTCAGCCGTGTCAGTTTCTTTCGTTTTGTCCGATACATTTGATCGTCCAGAATGGGGATTGTCCAAGACACTGCCAGTTTCCTTAAACTTTTTGACCCTCTTTCGCCACCGTGGAAAAGCCAAGTGGAGTCCACCGAGGATGATGTGCATTAAAACCATCTGCTATCTTTCAGCACGACCATCCTTCACGTCCACTGAGAGGCACCAGATCAATTCTTTTTTCTTTCGACAAAGCCATATCTAATCTGTAGAGGTAAAAAAAAAATATGATAAGTAAAAAATGTATTGGTAAATATAATGTATAAAATAAATAGCTAATGAGATTTCCCTTGTGTCCAGACTTTAGGGACACCATGAAAGAGAAACATATATATATATATATATATATATATATATATACATACATATCTTTTTACCACTAAATATATTTCATTGTGAAATATATTAAATATTGGACCCAGTACACTTCATTTACTGCTATTGCATTTATAAGGTCCTCTCTTAAATGTTAATTGCCATTCGATTAATGAATCATCGGGAATGGAATCTTCCAACTAGAAAAGCATGAACACTGCAGGTTTAGACTTTATTGAAAGCCTTTGGCCATAAGTGAATTAGTAGTAATTCGCCTGAAGATCATACACAGGTGTGTGTGAAACCAGTGGTAGCAGATACAGATCAGCAAATATGAATTCTATTACTATATTGTAATATATATATATATATATATATTTCTGTGTGTTTGTATATATATATATATATATATATATATATAAAATTTAATAAGGGTGAAAAATTGAATATTTATGTTGACCTGGGTAAAATATGTATGTAATATATATATACAGGCACGCACACACACACAGGGACTTGTATATATATATATATATATATATATATATATATTGTGTGTATGTATGTATATATATATATGTATGAGAGAGAGGGACTGTTTTATATATATAA
>NC_069006.1:23457132-23464002 GCF_001194135.2 Octopus bimaculoides
GATCTGTAACACTGTGATGTCTAGGGTTATAATTCAGCATTACTCCATGTTTTAATCTTATTGCATCATCTTAGCCTTTGTCCTAAAGTCTAACCTCTTCCATCTTTCATTCCATATCTTCCTTTTGTCTATTCTTATCTCTGAATATTTTCTCTATACTATCTGTTAGTCTTGTGTTGTATTTCTTAACATTCCTATTTTCTGTATTTTCCTCCCTCTACAAATTTACCGTCCTAATTAACTCTTCCACATGTGATTAAAAGCAATAACCTTAGTACAACACTATTGCATAACATTAATGGCTTTATATTAAAGTAGTTTTGTATACAACACTATTGCATGACATTGACAGCTGTATATTAAATTTGTTTTGTATAAGACTCCAAGAATACAATACAGCTAAGTAACACATGGTGAGCTAATACCTGTGCATAGCAGCATTTTGTCCATCTTTACATTTTGAGTTCAAATTCCACTGGGGTCAACTTCGCCTTTCATCCTTTTGAGGTTGATAAAATAAGTACCAATTGATTGCTGGGGTGGGTAGGGGGGTGTCAATGTAATGGATTTAGCCCCACCCCCGAAATTGCTGGCCTTGTGCCAAAATTTGAAACCAGTGTTAGAGTGGAAGACAACCATCTGTCCAAACCATGCAAGCACAGAATAACAAACTAAAAAAAAAATACTCCCAATGATGGCAATGGTATATATTGCACACAGACATTTATATACACTGATGGGTGTATATAAATGTGTGTGTGTGTGTGTGTAGATTGTAATTGAGAAACAAATAGTGTTTTATGTTTTTGTTTGTTGGTGGTTTTTGATTTAGTTTTTTTTTTCTTTTTCTTCTTCTTCTCTCTGTGTTGTTCTGACTTTAATGGTAATTGAAATGTAGTGAAATGCCTAACTGTATTAGCAATTTCTTCAGATCTTTCTGTCTTTGCTGCTCAGCAGACAAGCACTGAAAACAAAAGCCAAAACAAAAACAAAAAATACACAGTTCATCAGAAGAAATTGCCTGAAATTCTTTCATTTCTCGTACTCAATTTTCCTTTGTTTTTTGTTTTTTTTCTTTTTGTTTTTCTCTTTCCTTTTAACTTATATTTCCATCTAGCTGTTTATTATTGATTGATTACCAAACAACACTCATTGATACCCGTTTTTTTTTTTTCTTTTTCTCCTCCTTTCCTTTCTTCTCCAGGAGTGCCCCTTCATCGTCTGCATGACATATGCATTTCAAACTCCAGAAAAACTATGCTTCATCCTCGACCTAATGAACGGCGGAGATCTGCACTATCATTTGTCCCAACACGGTGTGTTCTCAGAGCAAGAAGTAAGATTCTATGCTGCAGAAGTGATCTTAGGTTTGGAACATATGCACGTACGAGGCGTCGTCTACAGAGATCTTAAGGTAAACTTTGCAGTTAGTTATTCTTCTTCTTTCTCCTTTGTTCTTCTTTTTCTCTTTGCTTTTATTTCATTTTTCTTTCTGTTTCAGTTGTTTGTTTGTTTTTTCTCTCAAGAAAAGATAAGGAAAAAAAACCATACATTCTTTTTATTCATTAGATCTTCTGTATCTCCAAGATAAAGTTCATTGTGGGAGAGAGTGTGTATGTATATATATATATAAACATGAGGGTGGTGTGTATGTATATCTATATATACATGCACATATTTTGGTAATACAAATAGGAAAATTAGAACTCAAAACATGAGTATATATATACTTTTTATTATTTTTAATCAGCAGAAGTTTCACAGTGACTCGAGAGCCAAGAGTTTCATGCTTGGCACCTTATGCACATATATATATATATATATATATATTTTCTACACAGAGAATATGGATTGAACTATCTTAATATCTAATCTCTAATTATTTCTTAATTTTTTACTTTGGATTTTTAATATTTGATATTGAAACTGGTAATATTTTATAAAAGTCAATTAATCAAAGAAAATAAGTGAAAAGAATGAAATAAGTACCAGTTGCGCACTGAGGTCGATGTAGTCGACTGCCCCCACCCTCCCCACAAATTCCAGGCCTTGTGCTTAGAGTTGAAAGGATTATTATTGTTATTATTATTATTATTTACCTTTTTTTTTTGTTTTTCAGCCTGCAAATATCCTGTTGGATGAATCAGGACATGTGAGAATATCAGATTTAGGGCTTGCCTGTGATTTTTCAAAGAAGAAACCTCATGCTAGTGTGTGAGTATTATTATTATTATTATTATTATTATTATTGTCATTATTATTGTTATTACTATTATTATTATTGTTATTGTTGTTATTATTGTTGTTATTATTATTGTTATTATTATTGTTATTATTATTATTATTATTATTATTATTATTGTTATTATCATCAGTATCATGATTCCTTCTTCTTTCTATTCTTTTATTTATTTATTTGGAATTTACCTTCATTTTCTTTTTTGTTTTGTTCTCTTTTATCCCCCTTCCTTTCTTTGGAATTCTTTTCGTATTTTTTTCTTTCTTACCATTTATTTCTTTGTTTCTTCTTACCATTTATTTCTTTGTTTTTTCCAGTCTTCTTTCTTTGGAACATTCTTCATATTCCTGCTCTCCCTCTAAAACTTAGGACAGTTTGCCAACAATATAGATTGCATGACTACATGTAGAGCCACATGTATTCCACATGCACAGATGGGTCAACATGTAGCTTGCGTGCAGATAGGCCAACATGTAGCTCAAATGTACAGACAACTCATGTGGATCACTTGGACAGATAGACCAACATGTAGCTTACCTGCACAGATGAGCAAACATGTAGTGCACATGCACAGATACACAACTATGTATCATTATCATTGTCATTTAACATCTGTGGTCCATGCATTGGACGGTTTGACCAGGGCTGGCAAGCTGTGCCAGACGCTGGTCTGTTTTAGCATAGTTTCTATGGCTGGATGCCTTTCCCAATGCCAACCACTCTACAGAACATGCTGGGTGTTTTTACTTGGTGCCGCATGGGTGCTTTTACATGGCGCTGCCATGAGGATTGGTCTTAACACTTCTGCTGCGGAGTATGGATCTTCTTGAGTGCAACAAGGCGCCAGGCATCTCGGTCGTTTGTCATCTCACCTGATAAAATAGAGTAATATATGATAATATAAGATATAATAATGTTAGTGGAGAAATCAGTTTGTGCATCATACAAAATACCTTGTGGTATTTCATGCCATCCCTTTCCATTGATTCTCATTAGAAAAGCCTCCCTGGTCAACTTCATTTTCATCAAAATATTGAAAAAAACTAGTCTAGTCCGCAATTAATCAACAATATTCATCCCTCCCCCCGTCATAGAAGCCCCCTTCTAGACATCAATTATATTTCAGTAGATGTTGTTGTTTGTGATATTTCTTTTGTTTGTATTCTTACTATTTCCTTTTCTTCTTCTAACCCCCACCGACAGAGGAACCCATGGTTACATGGCTCCTGAAGTCTTAGCTAAAGGCGTTGCATACGATTCCAGTGCTGACTGGTTTTCCTTCGGATGCATGCTGTACAAACTACTAAAAGGGTAAGTCAAAATGTTTCCTTTTCACTCCATTGCTTTAGTCACCATCATCATCATCATTGTTTTAATGTCCACTTTCCTATGTTTACATGAATCAGACAGAATTCTTTGAGGCAGATTTTCTGGTTTTGTTATTTGGAGGGGGTGGAGGCGTGATCTTAATTGATAATTTCAATTATAATAAAGAGATAATTACTAAATCTATAAAAATTTCACTATTTTGCATGGTTTGATGTTTTAATTGTTTACTTTTTTTCTTTTAAATTTTGGTGGTGGGCAAATCTGTAATGTCTTCTCGTTGTGTTCTTGCCTCTTTAATGGAATCTCTGCATTTGTTCCATTCTAAAGATGAAATAAAGTGTTATTTCAGAAATATGGAATCGGCAGGTTTCGAGTTGATTGATAAATATTGAACATCGAAAGCAAAAATTGTTTCTTTATGGTTTGGACAAGGAGAATTTTTTGAAGTTATTCCAAACAATCCCTGGCTATTGTTGTCTTCATTTTAGCATAAAACTGCCATTTTCTAACTGACTATCATTCTGTTTACAGCATTCTATTCTAAGAAACAAACATCGTCTTTCATTCTCTGTGAATTATAATTATGTTTTACAGCTGCAAGTGTTTTGGGCTTTGAAGCACACACACACACACACACACATATATACCCCCAAATATCTTTCGGTTTTATCACAGGTCATCTAAATGTTAGTCTCCTGCTATTTTCTATTTTAGCCACAGTCCATTTAGGCAGCACAAGACCAAAGATAAACATGAAATTGACCGAATGACTATGACAATGGTAAGTATCGCCATTAGTTTCTTGACCACTGTCTCTCTATCTTTCTCTCAAATTCTTATCTCCATTTCCTCTCCTCTTATAAGTTACTTGGTGACCCCGCTAGTGTTGGTGCCACACAAAAAACACTCAGTACACTCTGCAAAGTAGTTGGCATTAGGAAGGGCATCCAGCCATAGAAACCATGCCAAAGTAAACAATGGATCCTGGTTCCCTGACCTGCCAGCTCCTGTCAGAACCATCTAACCCATGCCAACATGAAAAACAGATGTTAATTGATAATGGTGAAGAATATCCCATTTGTGTTCTGTTTATAGGGTTAGACCTAAAATGATAGACTTAGTTTTTTTACCAACAGCTGGCACCTGTACCCTTAATGCAGTTCACAGGGGGATTCTGTGTGACAAGACTGGCCCTTTGAATTACAGGTGCAACTCATTTTTGTTAGCTGAGTGGACTGCAGCAACGTGAAATAAAGTGTCTTGGTCAAGGACAGAGCACACTGCCAGGTATTGAACTAACAACCTTACCGTTGTGAGCTGAATACCCTAGCGACTTAGCTACGCACCGTCACCAGATCATTGATGTGGATCACTCATATTGATCTGCCGTTCTGTTGTGCTTGAATTACTCTCTGAGGAATGCCATAATTAGTGAGAGAGAGCTGCATTGAAGAATATTCTCTTTGAAAGCATTAAGCTGCCAGGCAATTAGTGGTTTATTTCAAAGAAAGACCAACCAGTCAATCCCGTTCCCATAGAAACGAAACGACACAAATAATTGTTTGATATATTTTTGTATTTGATTGTTGTTGTTTTCTGTTTTAGAATGTTGAACTGCCAGATTCCATGTCATCAGAGATGAAATCCTTACTTGAAGGTCTTCTTAAGCGAGATGTTGAAGAGAGATTAGGATGCACTGGGAAAGGGTTTGTATTTATTAACCTTTCCACAACTAATTCCAGCGTGAATGGATTCTGGGTCTCTGCGTTGGAAATACTGTTTATAGACACATGGACATAATCATGTTGGGTCTTTAAACACACACATGCACACAGAAACATGTCTAGCATTACACACACACACACACACACAGAAACATACACTTACACATGCCAGCATATCAACACACACACACACAATCGATCAGTTAGGTTCGAGTAAACTCAACAATACTGATGAGGTCTAGCAGACAGGAACATAACTGTTCCCTTTCTGTGCACAAAGATCACACTTCCATCGGGGAGGTAAAATGACTTTTGAGTAATTATTTGTTTGAAATTATCTCCCCTTGTTTTGTGACATCACTACCTTTTACCATTGGGTTTTTGTTTCCTTTCTCTAACCAAAAGTGAAATTTCATTTAAGACTGATCTCTATACAATATTCAATCCATTATCCTTTAACTTATTTAACCAGAATTCATATCCTGTTCCAGTCATTTATCTTGGAGTGGTTGGCATGTTAGGAAGGGCATCCAGCCACAGAAACCATGCCAAACCAGACTGGAACCTGGTGCAGCTCTCCAGCTTACCAGTTCCAATCAAACCATCCAACCCATGCCAGCATGGAAAGTGGACGTTAAATGATAATAATACACACACACACACACACACATGTACATATATATACACGTATACACACACATATCCTATTAAATTCTGATAATGATGTAGTTTAACTGTCTGGACATTGTCCAAAGTTATTATCTAACTTAGTAATTACATTTAAACCAAATTTAAATTGGTTGCAAATAGAAAATCGAAATTAACTTGTCTCTAACGAACGATTTCATTTTGCTTTTGTTTTTATTTTATTACAGTGCTGAAGAATTGAAAGAAAACGCTTTCTTCAAAGACTTGGACTGGAACAAAGTGTACCAACTTCATTACACACCGCCTCTCATTCCTCCAAGAGGTGAAGTGAATGCAGCAGATGCTTTTGATATTGGCTCATTTGATGAAGATGATACAAAAGGAATCAGGGTAATTTCACATTTACACTCATTGCTTACATACACATTCATCATCTGATGTTCGTTCTCTCTCTCTCTCTCTCTCTCATTTCAGTGAATGCATCAGAGATGTAATCTCTTCATTCATTTACTGTTTTGGGATTCTTCTCATAAACCTTGTTCTTTACAACAACCCCAAAAAAAGAAAGCCATTGGTGTCAGGCCAGGTGGCCATTCGATGCTAGCCAGTGGGGTGGTGTCACAACATCCAATAGTCTGGTCAATACAGTAATACCATGATATAGATATATATATATATATATCATCATCATCATCATCATCATCGTTTAACGTCCGCTTTCCATGCTAGCATGGGTTGGACGATTTGACTGAGGACTGGTGAAACCGGATGGCAACACCAGGCTCCAGTCTGATTTGGCAGAGTTTCTACAGCTAGATGCCCTTCCTAACGCCAACCACTCAGAGAGTGTAGTGGGTGCTTTTACGTGTCACCCGCACGAAAACGGCCACGCTCGAAATGGTGTCTTTTATGTGCCACCCGCACAAGCCA
>NC_069006.1:23468183-23471151 GCF_001194135.2 Octopus bimaculoides
AAAATGGGTAGGGGTGGGTAGGTACCGTCAGCGAGTAGATAGGGCTCTTAATTGTAGATTTTAAATATTTGAGAGACAACAATGCATAAATTGTAATTTTTAAAAGAGCAATGAATTCTAGGTGAATAGAATATAACGTAGCATGAATTTAGGAAGCTTAGAAAATGAATAAGTATGAATTTAAGACAACTGAATTCAATTGAATTTCATGGAGAGAAACAAGATAAATAATAGAGGGCAGACTAAAGCGCGAAGGTATGAGATGTTTGAGGCCGTAAATAAATAAAAATCTCCATCTTATCTGCATCTTGGAGACTTCGTCGTAGTATGTCAGCGGATATATATATATATAAGGTAACATTCTTGGTTGTTTAGATAATTGTTATATTCATAGTATATTATAAATAAATGATTGGATTGTCACTTGTATCTCTCTCTAATTTATTGTTTATATATATATATATATATATATAATTTATTGTTTATATACATACATATGTGTGTGTCGACTGTTGGGAGTTTGAAATACTGCTGTTTCTATCAATATGGATGGGTGTGTGCAGCAACCAGCAAAATGATGTTGTTCATTATATCATAATCGTGTATAAAATAATGCAATTGATTGAATGGTGCTTGTATTAAAAATAGAAAAAAGAAAACACCTCGTCTCTCTTTGAAACTGAATGTTATTTAAGATAATGCATTTGAAATAACTGCTGCATTTGTGTTTGTCCTTCAGTTGTCAGAATCTGACCAACAGCTGTATGAGAACTTTACACTCACCGTGTCTGACCGATGGCAACAAGAAATTACAGAGACTGTCTTCGACACTGTCAATGCCGAGACTGACAAGTTGGAAATGAAGAAAAAACCAAAGAGAGAAGACCAAATAGAAAAAGGTCAGAGGTCGTTTCATTCCTGTCTGTCTGTCTGTCTTTGTGTGGTTTTGTGCTGATAGTGTTGTTTTGGTAGTAGGGTTTGAGATGGGGATGGAGGGGAGACGTCGTGTGACTGAAACTGACTGGAAATGTATGCTGCTGAAATTAGTGTATCTTTTATGCCATCAAATCTAATATTAATTTTAAAATGAAGAATTAGTAAAAGCCTTCATCTAACAGAAATCAATCAATTTACTTTAGTCAATATAAATCACCTTTTATCTTTTCAGTCATTCGACTATGGCCATGCTGAAGCATCGCTTTGAAGGGCTTTAGTCACACAAATCAACCCCAGGGCTTATTTTCTGAAGCCTAGTACTTATTTTATTGGTCGCTTTTACTGAACTGCTAAGTTACAGGGATGTAAACACACCATCACCAGTTGTCAAGCAGTGGTGAAGGAACAAACAGACACACACACACATATATATACATATACATACACAACAAGCTTCTTTCAGTTTCCATCTACAAGAGCCACTCACAATGTTTTGGTCAGCCCAAGACTATAGTAGAAGATATTTGGCCAATGTGACAGACAAGCTTCTTACCACATAACCATGCCTGTGTGGATTTTATTTCCAATCGTTTTAGTCACTAAAACCATGTAAGGGTTATAGTCTCTTATACAGAGATATAATTCTAAAATACTTTAATCTGTAAAACTATATAGATGTATATTTTCTGATTTATAAATATAATTTAAAATACTTCAGTCAATAAAACTATGTAGAGGTATAAATATAAAATAAGATATTTTAGTCAGTGACACTATCTAATGGTTATATTTTCTAATTAATAAATATAATTCTAAAAATATGGGCTGTGGTTCTTGAACAGAAAGAAAATATCAGATATGTCTCTGTTACGAAACAACAGGGACAACCTTGATATATATTGTGTGTGTGTATTGTTTATATTAGTTATATATCTCTCGTAAGCAGGGTTTGTGTGTGTGTGTGTGTTGTGGTACATTGTTGTATTTTAAATGTGATCTGTTATTTCATGAAAATCTTTAATATTTATTGTGGTCTCTTGTATGTTTAACTGTTTTTTTTGTTTCGATTAAGTTTGGAAATTAGGAAGAATTTACTAAAATAACCTTGTCATTAATTAAGCTAGTGTTTTAGAAAATAAATTAGCATGAAATTCTGATGGAAGGTTTTAATTTAGATCATTTCAGAAAAGCAAGTTTGTGTCATAGAAATAAGGGGAGATCTTGGTTAGGTTTGTATCAAAAGGGTTAATTGATAGAGTAATATTTTCACAGTGTTACTAAGTCACTTATCTTTTGTCCATGCCTAAATCTACAGTCAATGCCAGCTTTCTTGCCCCTGTCCCCCACCACCACCATCTTGAAAATGAGATAGGACTTGTATTTAAACAAAGAGTCATTGTAAATATGAAATACATTGTTGTTACCTACAAATTTTCAAAATATGGAACAAGCCAGCTTCAAAGGAAATATTCAAATGAAAGATTAAATTACATTTGATGAGATTCACATCCACGATGCTTTTCGTGTTCTACTGTTAACAACCAAATTCTTTTATAAATCCATTGCCCATCACTGCTGAGCTGAGCGTTTTCAGGTCGGTCTTAATCAGCATTAGCTTGATAATTGAATCAGCAATGATAGAATTGACAAAGACAGAACCTAACAAAATTTGCGATTAAAACTGCCGCCACAATGGTCTTTTATTTAATTTTGCCATGAAGTGTCCTTGATGACTGGAGTCTAGTTTTCTGCGTCGTTAAATAGCAGTTACAAACTAAATTGAATCTCCCTTCTGGTTAAAATCTAGTGCCTCTAGCAAATTTAACTACAAAGCATTAGAATAAAATATCTTCAAATGCTCACAGTTGATAGGTCAATAAGTTATCTAATCAGACATTTCACATTTAGCAATCATTCAGGATCAAATGGATGGCTTCATTTTAGAAGATGATTTAACAATAATTAACAAATAAGTGTTAATTATCATCAGAGAATGTTAAATCATTATTCTTTTTTTTTTTTTTTTTTTTTT
>NC_069006.1:23471562-23475101 GCF_001194135.2 Octopus bimaculoides
CAGACACACACACATTTACTGTAAAATTATTAAAACCTGGTAAAAATGTTTAGAAATGCCAGATATTACCAACTGACCCTTAATGTTTTATTAACATGTTCTTTCTTTCTTTTTCTCTTTTTCTTTTTCTTTTCCGTTGGGTGCGGCGGGGGGGCTTTTGTCTCTTCTCTCAACTTTCATCCTTACGTTTGAGGTAAGTTTTGTTTGCAGTCAGTCTTCAACAGACTAGTTTACCCTCCATGCTCTTGTCCCAATTTCCAAAAACCTCGATGGCACAAACATGTGTTGTATGTGTGTGTATATATATGTGTGTTTAAAATATATATACAATATATGTATGTATATATACATACACACACACACACATACAGACACTGCACTAATTTGCAGGAATCACTACTTCGCAGGTGACAATTTTACTATCTCTTCTCTGCCCCTATCTTACCACCCACCTACCAGACAATGGGTTAGTCCATAGAAACGGTTGATTAAAGTATCATGGGATAAGTAATAAAAGGAATATTTAGTGGCTGTGAGTTCAATACCTGGGTGGGTTAATTTATATACAGTGATTCGAGCAGAGCAAACAAACAACATCATAACTAGGAGGGGGCGGTTGTCCCAGATATGGACAGTAAAATGATGAAACTACCCTACCCTACCCCTGTAAATAGAATAAGAGATTTGGTTCGAAATACTGCACACAACAAGGATTTGAGGAGGGCCTGGGGTTCAATGACTGAAACATTTTGACTCAACAACCAAGATAAGGACGCTCCTAATAAAAGAACTGCTTGCTATTATTGTAATTAGTTCTGGGGGATCTTATTTTTGTCTTATTAAAACCTCAGAGACTGTTTAGGAAGAAATTACTGAATATCAAAGACACGGTTTGCTCTGCTGGGGATTGTGTAGGTTTCCTCTCGTTTCTAGGCTGGCGTGGAGGGTGTCATCTGTTTGTAGTTGCGACTGTTCCGCTCAATCCACCTCTACAGTGTCGTGAAGTGTTTGCCTGGTTTTTCAGGTCGTGTTCCACTGCCCAAGCGCTCCAGCATGGCATCAATTGTGATGACCTATCTGCACATTAAGCACATGTCCACCATGTTCCTCATGTGCTCTCGCCACGGTCCGTCATACGCTTTAGATGACGACGGCACGTACGAACCTGCAGACGAGAACGGCAACAGGAACCAAATCGAGGCTTCCCTTCCTGCCTCCATCACCAACTTGACAACAAATAGAACCACTGACGACTACGAAACAACATCCGAGTGCCTCCTTCATCAGCAACACATTCCTTCTCCCTCCCAGTCTTCTTTCTCTTCTCTCCTTCTTCCTCCTCCTCCTGTTCATTCTTCTCTTCCCTCTACTCATCCTCATCAGCAGCATAGTCCTCAGGATAATCAAAACAACAACTTCTGTGACCAACAACACAATCATTTCCGCTTATTACATCTTTTCAATCGATCTGATCATGAACCTCTGCCTTCAACAGAAGGTAATACTGACCACAAATTAGCAACAACACTAATTGCCCAACACTAATCACTCCAACAGCTCTTCCCATTTTCCCAGTGTTGCAATTGCACAAATTCTTCACCTACACATTTTTCATTCTTCCCTTTTAAATAAACATAGGTTGTGCACACTTTCTCAATTTCTGCCGATAAACAGAAACATTTCTATCAACAATGTTCCATAGTTGATCTTATTAGCATTTATAATTCCTGGTGTTTCACTGCAATTCCTGTTACATCTCTCTTTCCCGCTCTCAGTTCACAGCTGAGCCCCTTTTTTCCAGAGTTTCTCCCTTCGTGTTTCTTTTCTCATATTTTTCCCTTCAAAAGAAACCCAACCCCAAATTCCTCTGCCTCTCTAGCTCCTTGAGGGCTCTCTCTCCTTCCAATGGTCACAGGAACCCTTGTCTCACTCCAAGACTCCCAAAGCTGCCACTGCACCTCAGATGTATTTTAGAACATTCCTCGTTTTTATTATAAAGAACTACGATGTTTTGCTTTGACTTCTTCATTCATCTTTTATCTTTCCTCTAACAATAATTCCTCCTGTTGTCTGCCAATTAAAAATTTGCTAGGAAATTCCTTTGTAGAAATCCCCATTACAAGATTATTTCACCATCCAACACTCCAGTGAATTCTGTAGAAATGTCTAGAAGTTTTAGATAACCAGGGAAACATGGTTTTCTCCATTTCACTGAAATAGTGTAGTTGTCGCACAATGATGTACTTTTTATGTATGTTTTTCATTGTACTTTTATGTAACCTACTAAAATGTGTTGAGTAATTCTTCAGTTTCATGTTAAATTCTTTTATATAGTTTGACATAAAAACAAACACTAACATGTTTGTGTATATATGTATGTATATGAAATATTGTTGGTCTTCTTGTTGAATCACTTTTGATTACAATCTCTATTGTTTTTACATTGATCTGCTGGTTTTGTTTTATTTTCAATTGCTTCGTTTTTCAGATTTTGTCAATTGTTTTATATTCTAATGTTAACATTGGAAATTATTAAACTTTACAGCATCTAAGAACTGGTGTGTGTGTGTGTGTGTGTCTAAACTTTGATGTCATTGTTTTGTTGGATAAAGAGAAAGAGCTGCCCATTTCTCTAATTCCTTGTCTAATTCCCCACAATTCTTTGTCTAGCCTTGTTCTATTATTTGTGTTGCAAAAAAGTGACAGTGATTGTGTGATTATCTCCCAAATCTAGATCAGGGGACTTATGAAAGAATCATAGGAATGCCAAACAGACAGAGAAGAAAAAATGGGCATTAATACTGAGGGTCAAATTTGCCCTTTCATTCTTCTTGTCCAGAACAAATATGCCCTTTCATCCATCTTAACTAGGTCTAATATGCCCTTTCATCCATCCTAGATGGGTCAAATGTGCTTTTTTTGTCCTTCATGGATAGGTTGATATTTGCCCTTCATCCTTGCAATGTGGGGCCAAGTTTACCTTTTATTCTTCTGTCACCAATAAAATTAACCCCCAGTTATTTACTGGGCTCAATTTTCTGGACAGTTTTTCCCCCTTTCCCCAAATACACCCTGCCTCCACGTGTGTATGTATATTAAACACCATCAAAAGGTAACATAATCATTTTGACTGATTGAAGTCAAACCTATTGTGTTTTGACATTGCTCACAGCAGCAAGGATGGAAGGAAGGAAGGAAGAAAGGAAGGAATAAGACTTCACAGTTGTTTCATGTTGGACATTGAACACATAATTAGGAGACAGAATATTTAGTAATCAATAAATATGTCTCTATATTAGTATTTCCATGTGTGTGTGTGGATAGGTATATATAAATATGGCTACTTGCATATGTGTGTATGTATTGTGTTCATATATGTGTGTGTTTTAAATATATTTCCTGTATGTTCTGTGTGCAGGCACATATAACTTAATATTGGTATATCTGTGTATGTAGTGTGTGCATGTGGTCTGTAGATGCATATATAAATATGTATTTGTGTATAGGCATATATATATATATATATATATATATATATA
>NC_069006.1:23475111-23477611 GCF_001194135.2 Octopus bimaculoides
TATATATATATATATATATATATATATATATATGCACACACCTGTGTGTATTATATATATAGGCAATATATATATATATATACTCACACATGTGAGTGCATTGTATATAGGCATATATATGCACACACACACACACATATATATATATATACACACATGTATGTATTGTATATATATGCATATACACAAATATAAATAATTGTCTTTGTAAGAAGCTGGGTTGTTTTTTTTCTTTTTGTTTGTTTTCTTTTTGCATTGTTTTTCTTTTTTTTTTCGCTTTATTCTTGTTGCTTATGTAATGTCCTGCTTTGATGACCAGTTTTTTTATTTGTTATGTCAGACTGATGGACTTGAGCTGTTAGCTATACAATGGTGTCTGCCACCAAAGGATTGGCTTATGAACCGATATTGTTGTTCATCTGCTTTTACACACACATACACATGTGTTTGTGAGTGTATACATATGTGTGTGTGTCTATGTATGTGAGTGCGTGTATATATATATGTGTGTGTGTGTGTGAGTGTATGTGTGTGTGTGTGTGTGTGTGTGTGCGTGTGTAGTAATGAGTTGCTGCCAGTACTTAAGCCACAGCAATGTCTATCTCCTTTTGCTGCCCCCCCCCTTTATCTTTGTTTCTGTCAACATCTATGTCTGTGTGTCCTTGTCCTTGTTTCAGTGCTCCAGTCTGACATAACTGTAGAGTGTAACAAGGTGTCTGCAACAAGTGAACCCAAGTTAATGCTTTGGGAACTCTGCAAAGGATTTGTATATTTCCAAGCAAGATTGTTTTCTGCAGATGCTCTGTATTATTATTATTATTATTATTATTATTATTATCAAGGGAGTGAGCTGGCAGAATTGTTAGCATGCTGGGCGAAATGTTTAGACACATTTTGTCTGTCCTTACATTCTGAGTTCACTTTCCAACGAGGTCGACTTTGCCTTTCATCCTTTCGGGGTCGATAAAACAAGTACCAGTTGAATACTGGGGGTTGATGTAATCGACTTACCCTCCGTCCTGAAATTGCTGGCCTTGTGCTAAAATTTTAAATCATCATCATTATTATTATTGTTATTATTATTGTTCTCTTTCTCGCAAACAGGTACAGATGTGATTGTGGAAGGAGAGATCTTAAAGCTTGGTGGTCCGTTCTTAAATTCGTGGCAAAAGAGGCACTTACGGCTCTACCCCAACCGTTTAGAATTTTACCAGAAGAACCGAGATGGCGGTATACAGAAAAATAAAGTAGAGGTGAGTCTGTTTTACATTTGGTGCAAGGCCTCTGTAATGCATTAGTTCAATGGCTTGAATTAGTTTAGCTCTCAAAACCAAGTAAGAATGAAAACAGGTAAACTTACCTTCCACCCTTCATTAGCTGAGAGGGGCTGGTGACGAGCAGGACATATTAACAATGTTGTCCTCACACTTATGGGAAACAGTTGTGTTAGATTGTAAAACCATCCATCATCTGGGAATACAATGGGGAAAAAAAAATGGAAGAAGACTATGATGAACATAATAAATATATTTCTAACAGAGAAAATATTGTGAATAATACTTTCTCCATCTTCTTTAATCATTGTCACTGCATTGTCTGAAATTAAAATACTTCAAATTAAAAAGTGGGGGGGGGGAGATTTGTTAAAGTATTACTTTGTAATTGTAACAAAATTGTGAGAAAATTATCGTCTATTGTAATTATTGGTTAATTATCATAAAGTAATTATAATTAATGCAACATCTGTTGATCATGAATTGTTTTGAATGATCCTCCCTCTCTTCATGCACTCACTCTCTCTCTCTCTCTTTTTCTTGCTTCCGTTTCAGCTTATAACTATGTACGACATAAAAGAAGTCTGCCACGAATTCCAGAAACTGAACAAAACAGACAACTGCATTGTGATGGTATTAAAGAATGAAACCAAGTTGGTAATAACCTCCCCGGTGAGTGGCACATCTTGTCAACATTCTTGAGAAATATGTGTCTGTATGTGTTTATATATGCATGTGTAAGTAGATGTAATTGGTTTTGTTGGTGTCGTGGTTTACATTTTTAGTCCCATTCCAGCGTGGTCCCTATTTTAAGGACAGTTATAATTATTGCTGGAAGTTGTTTCAGTCTGATTTCTGTTGTTAGTATCTGATGATGCTGAATTGTAATTCCTGTTATTTCTGTTTGTACTTCTACAGGATAAAGTGATAATACACCAGTGGAAGGAAGAGATATTAGGAGGGTTCCGGGCCTCCACGAAAATGCAGTCGAAAATGAACAAGAAGGCCAGTAAGCTTTACGGAGCTGACATCCCAATTGAACACAGGAATAGCAATGGCAGTTAGAAGCACTGTTCTCCTTAGCAAAAACGGCGGCGCTAGAGACTTCTAGATTGGAAATAATGTTGCCAACCATTTTTAAACCCAGTGCAAGGGGGGAGGGGAAGAGGGGGATGTTGGTGTTAATTCATTTTTGACCTCCACCCCACCCCCCTTGTCTTTCCACA
>NC_069006.1:23479704-23481732 GCF_001194135.2 Octopus bimaculoides
TGTAAAAGTGTATTATTTTAACAGCATCTACTACCAGCTTTTTATCATCAATACATATGTATATACATATATATATATATATATATATTATACACATGCATACATACATTATATATATATATATATATCCCTTAGTGGGTTGAACCCCCAACCCCTAACTCTCTCACGTTATATATATATATTTAGTCCAACCCATGCTAGCGTGGAACTTGGATATTAAATAATGATGACATATATATATTTATTTAGCCCAATCCATCCCAGCATGGATCATGGACATTAAATGGTGTATATATATATATATATATATATATATATATAGGTGTGAAAAAATATACATATATCATACACATATATGTATTTAGGTGTGATATATATATATATATATATATATATATATATAAATAAATAAATAAAAAGTGTATGTGCATAATATGTATATATACATATATAAATATATCTGTGTTTGTATGTATGCATTCAGACATACTTTCATGCGCACACACATACACACAACGCAGATACACCTTATATTTCTGTATGTGTGTGTGTAATTGTATGTGTATGTATATATAATCACATCTTTAAACATACCTTATGAAATATATTTATATATATATATGTGCATATGTATGTGTGGGTGTGTGTGTGTGCGCGTGTATATACATACATGTCTATATATGTAAATTAGAGTTGAAAAAGAATAAACGAATGTAATTTAAATATTGCCATATAAAGTGGACCTTGCCGTGGATGTAGGTTCTAATCCATTAAGGGAACTAGTCAAACTGACCCCTTTTTACTCTCAGTGGTGTTCTATCATGCTAATTGTATACAGACACACACACACACACACATTTATGTATATATATATATATATATATATATATATACACACACACTTTCTTTGGTTGATTCAATGTAGGTTTTAGTTCCAGATTCTTTTATCCCATAATTATTTGACTCATGCTAATGTTTCTGCTTCATCTACTCCCTCCAGTCCTTCAACATTATCATCAATGCCATTTCCATGACCCTCTGGGTTCTGTTCCCCCCACCCTTTCCACTTCTCCTCTTCCTCCTACCACCACCCCACCCTTCTACTTTCAGTTTATTATGAAAACCTGGTTCTCAAACTCTCACTCACACACACACACACATATTGATTTCATTGTATTTATTGTACAAGTGTTTTTTAGTTCGTTTTTGACCTTTATTTTCATGCAGGAACCCCTCCCCCTCACCTTAATAATAATAATAATTGATAGAAAATTAATAAGCGATTCACTAAGAGACAACTGATAATTTGTTTCAGTTGTAGGGTTGTGGCCAGGGAGGAGCACTACCACCATTACTATGATTTATTTATTTATTTAATGTTCTTCTTTCAATGAAGTCACTTGTAAAAGAGATTTAAACTTTGTCTGAGAGAAACAACAACTAAATAAATTTTATATAAAAAGAAAAAAAAATCTTTGAGTCGATAAATTAAGTACCAGTAAAATACTGGGGGGTCGATGTAATTGACTAGCCTCCTTCCCCCAAATTTCAGGCCTTGTGTCTATAGTAGAAGGATTAGGGTTATTATTAATGCAGCAATCTAGGGGAATTGTTAGCGTGGCATTTTGTCTTGACATTCTGAGATCAAATCCTGCCGAGGTCGACAAAATAAAGTACCAGTTGAACACTGGGGGTCGATTTAATTGACTCTTCCCCCTCCCCTGCACCTGCAGGCCTTGTGCCGAAATTTGAAACCATTATTAGTATTATTATTATTGCATGCAAGATAATTGGCAGAATCATTAGAGAGTTGGACAAAATGCTTTGCAGTATTTCTTCTGACTCTTTACATTCTGGGTTCAAATCCCTCCAAGCCCAACTTTGCTTTTTATTTCTTTAAGTGGTAGAGAGGGGGGGATTGATAAATTAGAATCAGTCACGTACTAGGGTAAATGTAACTGACTGACACACCCTTGCTCAAAATTGCTGGCCCAGAGCCTAAATCGGAAACAAATGTGACACCTGACC
>NC_069006.1:23481742-23482714 GCF_001194135.2 Octopus bimaculoides
CCCAGTAGTGTGTCATTAGATATTTGTGCTCATGTAGGTGGTCCTAACTCTTGTCACTTAAAGTGGTTAACCGTTTTCCTTCCATCCCTGCACAATATTCATCACACACCCATATACACACCATTTCCATTTGTTCTTTTCAGGACTTTCAGGGTACCAATTATTAAGGGTCTCAGTAAAATGCAGTCTTTACCTTCATTTAGTTCGGCTGTGTACACCTCATCCCCAGTGGATCAAATAATCCCACTTTTTCTAATGTTTGGAAGATATGTGCAGATAGTTTGGTTGTCATTGTTCAGGCAGCAGAAAAAGAAATACTTTTAGCTGTCTTGAAGAATACAAAGAAATTTCCTGATGAAAAAAACATAAAAACTAATCTTTCAGTCTCCTTGAAATTGTGATGGATTTTTATGATTATTACTATTATTATTATTAATAAATAATTAATAAGAATTTAAAACATTCCAAAAAATTTATGTTAAAACCCCTTTTTTTCCCCCCTTTTAAAAAAAAAAAAATACTACTTTTGGCAAGCAGCATGGCATAGAGAGTAAAAACCCTTGGCAAAAACGAGTCTCTGGCCCTCAGATCAAACTCTTGGTCACATCATAACAGCCAGTCTCTCGCCATCACTTACGTCCCTGATCACTCGTTGATGGATAACACCGATCTCAACACATCAACGCTGTTGACTGTTAAGCTACAACTTACATTCATTGCAGAGTTTGCTGGGGACCGAGATGGGAAAGGGTCCGTTTTTTTTTTTTTTTTTTTGAGCTGAGTGAGATTGACTTAACTGTGTTTATAAGGGGGGCAGAAAGAGTAGATAGCTGGTCTTTCTAGGGGGGAGAGGATTTTTTATGATAGACTAGCATCCCGCACCAAGGAGGAGGAGGAGGTGACCTGGCAGATATTTCCATCTATTAATTATTGATAATAATAATAATTACACGAGTAATTAAACACCAGTTC
>NC_069006.1:23483356-23485987 GCF_001194135.2 Octopus bimaculoides
TTGCAACGTGTGTGTGTGTGTGTGTATAAGTATATCTATATGTGGGAGGGGGAATTACTTTTTTTTTTTGATCTTTTGAGATTTGTGAATTGATTTCTGGAACTGAATGAAGGGGGGGGGGAGTAACAACAACCTATGTAAAACAACTATAAATAGAAAATATACAAGCAGAGTATTATACAGAGACAGTGAGAGGTAGAATTATGGATAGACATACACACACACACATTATTAAATTCTTTGATGTCTTTCACATAAGGGAAAGAGATGTGGGGGGGTGGGGGAGTCAAATGTTTTTATTAAAACATGAACTGTTCTATCATAATAATGATGGGGGGAGGTGCAGATGTCCACCACCAGAAACATTGGATGGAATGTTTGTTTCAATTAATCTATTTATGCTATCCTAACAAGGTGCTTGCTCTGCCCACTCTCTCTCTCTTACTCGTCAATGATGATGACAATGTTATCAATGTGGTGGAGGAAGGGAGGGAGGAAGGATCTGGGTTCCCATCAGCCCCTTAGCCTGCTTGAAATCACACCCTACTGTTTTTAAAAACAGAAAAACTTTCTTTTAATTAAAATGAAAGCTCGGAAGAACATGTTAATGTCGTCCTAGACATGCCGGGACAAAAAAAAGTGAAAAGACTGGATGGTCACATTTGGAATACATTTTGATCATAGGTCTTGCTCAATGGGGATGAGCTGGTGGAAGTGGGTTAAGAACACTGCCCTCACCTAACAAAACCGTTGCATGTTCAGTAGACATTCATACATACACATCCAGGAACCTTTAAAATCATGCTTTCATCTCTTCCTCCTCTCTCATCTTCTCCTCCTCCTCCTTGTTGTAGAAACTTCTTTATTCAATAATAGATTGCTTTTCTTCCTTTACTCATTTCTATTTATTTCCTTTCAGACCCCTGGGTGGGAGATGGCACAGACAGAGCGCCAAGACTAAACTGTTTTCACCTTATTGAGTTCTGAGCCAAAGAGGGGGAAAAATAAAAATGGAAAGGATTAGTTAGGACAATATGGGGGAAGGGATAGATACAAAGTACACCACATCATGGTATTGGATCACATCCCTTAAAGTTCTAAGTTCAAATCCAGCTTATGTCAACTTTGCCTTTCATGGTTAATAACACAAGAACTGGAAGTACCAAACCGCAAGTATTGATGCTAATATAACCAGTAATTATCCTTTGAGGGCACTTTTGCCTCCAGTAAGGGCACAGTCCATTGACTGCTACTAAACCCGTAAAAGAGCATATAAGAATGAACCAGGAATAGGTGGTGGGGCATGCTGGGGTGAGATTTTAAACTTTAACTAATTATTGGCTCTTTTCCTTTGTTAGTTGTTTAAGTCATGCTGGAGCACTTTTGTACTGCCATGAATCCAGCAGTTATCAGGATGCAGGATTTGTGTGGAGTACATAAGCAGCTAAAGAGGCAAAGGGCCTCATCTGCCCTGGGTCTGTGAAAGACCTTCTTCCGGGGGCAATTCCATGACATTCTAATTAACCTGTAACTAGGACCCTGGTAGGTGCTACTACACTGGGTCAGAATAGATTGAGGGCCAAGAGTGGCTAAGAGGAGCAGAGTTTCCCTATATATAAATGTTTGTTTTTATGATTAGCTATAATTATTTTACATTAATTTGATGGGTTACTCTATACTTTTGTAGACTACAAATTTATTATTCTTAAACAAGAATATTACTGACAGTGACTTTGAAGTTTCAGCCATCTAAGCCAATGCCAGACTGTCAACAATGGCTTAGCTGGCTGAAGCTCCAAAATTACCATCAATAATATTCTTAGCTTGTTTAAGAATAATATATATGTGTGTGTGTATGTATGTATGTACTCTATATCAGAAATCTATGTAATATCCTATCTGGATATTGTGCAGACCAAGATCTCCAGTGACGGGCCCCACTGGTATATGTAACCTAAGCTATTTAGGTGTTAGGGGGCTTTAGTTTGGTCGGTTTAAAGTTCTGATATTGCTTTGCAGACATGTAGCATTCGAATGCTATCAGTGGTATTACAATTTTTTTACAACATCTTCTCTATGATATATATATATATATATATATATATATACATACATGTGTGTGTGTGTGTATATATCTGCGTAAAACATACACATTTTATTTAATGATAGTGAAGTTACCTACCGTGTGGATTAGCTAATCACCTTCACTTAATGAGATGAATGGCAAACACATTACATACACAGACGCATATATATATATAAGTATATATGTATGTATAGACACACACACAGGTGTGTGTGAATAGGTAGGTGGAGATGGGTTAGCTGTTTACTCGAAACAAACGTTGATGCGGAGTTATTTGCATTCAGGTTTGATAGCGAGTGTGGGTTGGAGGTGTTCAGAGAACCACCACCAACACGGATTTAGGAGACAACATATTTCATGATTTATTTGTACAAGGGGGGGAGGGGGGAGAGGTAGGTTGACCAAACAAATATACATCTTCTCCACATGATTCAACAAAATTTCATTGGATTTCCTCCCCTTTTTACTTTATTATTATTATTTTGTAATTTATATTTTTCATTTAATTAGAGTTTCTGTTGACACTTGGAAATGTATTTTCAGTT
>NC_069006.1:23486902-23489810 GCF_001194135.2 Octopus bimaculoides
TATATATATATATATATATATATATATATATATATATATTCCTAAAATGTTTGCAGTTGGGATATGACTTTCTTTCCTAAAAGAGGAAAAAAAGAGCTGTCTCAGTCAGGTAATGTTTCTCAGTATTTCTGCATATATATATTTATATATATACACACACATATATACACAAACTTTTCTGAATTAATGAATTTCATATTGTTTTGATTTCCCTTCGTGTGTCTTCTTGGTTCTCAATTTTTTTTCACAATAGGAACCAACGACATACTGTCAAATGTCGTTCAGGTATATGCCTGTGTGTGTGTGAGAACACATTAGTTGTGCTGATGTCCATGTGAAGTTGCTTGAAAATCATTCCCTTATTTTGTTGGTTTTTAAAACTACAAATTGCATCACTTTTGCTTATTTTCTTCTTGATTGATAAGCGTTATTGGCACACACACACATATATATAGTTAGCTAGACACTCATTCAGATATTGAGTCACAGGCATTGCTAAGGGGTGGGGAAGACCATGTTTCACTACATTACAAATACATACACTACGAGTTTGTCTTTCTATTTTTGTACCTTCAACACTTGCTAAAAATTAACGATAAATAAGCGTTAGCCATGTTCCAGCCATACTTTATCTTCGCTCAATGTGAATGAGCATGTGTGTATACAAACACATGCACACACAGACTATATAAAATTCATGTGTATATATCTATAAATACAATATATATATATTATACCTGCTTACACACAAAAGTATAAATTATGTAATGTATATATTTTGTCTGTATGTATATATATTATATATATAATGTATAAATATAAAAATATATCCAAAGTTTATGTATAGAAAAACTATAAAAGAAGGGATTGTTTCCACTTCATTATGGAACTAATTCTTCTGTGTCACAAATTCTAATGCCCCCGGGGCCCTGATGGTAGTGGGGTATAACCATAAACTGCACAATTTTCCTTCCGCTCAACATAAATCTGAAGTTTCTTATCTTTGTAAAACAAAATATTATTATTATTATTATGATAAACGTTTATTTCCGTTGCTGTTTTTATTTTCCTTTCATCTACCGTGTTTAATCAAACTTAAACTATCATCACCCTTTTGTATATATGCCTACGTGTATGTATGTGTATATGCAGTTTTGTTCCACATATATAAGGGTGGGAAAAAGTAAGCATACAATTGCTTTATAGGAGCAGAATGTTCTTTGCATTCTTATTCTAAAAAAGAAATAGAGAAATGAAAAGAACATTCTGTTGATATTTTCAAGCAACTGTAGACCTACTTTTACCCACACGTGTGTGTGTGTGTGTGTGTGCGCGCGCGCGCGTGTGTGTGCGTGCGTGCGTGTGCGTGCGCGTGCGTGCGTGCATGCATGCGCGCGCGCGTGTGTGCGTGCGTGCGTGTGCGTGCGCGTGCGTGCGTGCATGCATGCGTGCGTGCGTGTATGAAACTGTCACCACTTTCACTCCGGCTCGTTAAAGATTTTATTGTAGAGCAAATTAGGGAAAAATAATGTCTTTCAAGCCATCAAAGTTATATAAAAGGATTTGTACTGTCAGCTTTAACCAATCCATCTTATGAAAGCAAATGGTGATGGTCATTTGGACTGTTTGTTTTTTTCTTTTTTGGAGGTGGGGGGGCCTACATTAGAAAGAAATACTTTCATTATTAAAGCAACAAGCTGGCTGAATCATTAACACATGAGACAAAATGCTTAGCAGCATCTGAGTTCAAATCCTGCAAGGATTGGTAAAATAAAGTACTCGTCAAGTACTTGTGTTGTGACTAAAACTCCTTCCCTCAAAATGCTAGTCTTGTGCCAAAATTAGAAAGAATTATTATTATTATTATCAACTGATAATGTAAATTCCCAGATAATTATTCGTTTTCAATCTTTAAACTCGTTAGCATTCAGATTACTCTTGTCAAGTGCAATGCTTATCTATTGACATTGTTTTCTATTAATCTTGTAGCTTCAAGATTTCAATGATGTGATTGTTTATTTTTAGAAATAAACATTGTAGGATAGGTGTGAGAGGCCAAATCTGGATGGTTTGAACAGAAACCAGTGAGAAGATCTGGGCCAGGTATGGCTGGTTTAATAGCCAAACGGTTAAATGATGTAAATAAATGCATTTAAAGGGACAAAAATCACACATTTTTCTTCAGTTCCTTAACGATATTAGGGTGCCACAGTAAGTGATGGAGGGGGAACTCTAAGATTTTTCTTAAAAAGAGGAGTACAACAGTAATTTGTATATACACTTGTGCTATAGTTGTTACTGCTGGTTGTGTTAGTAGTGGGGGGTCATGTAATTTTTCCATGTTTTTGTTTTGTTTGGATGTTTTTTTTTCTTTCCTGCTTTGTTATAATTTCGTTAATGTTATGTGAATTGCTTTTTTTTTTATTATATTTTTTTAATTACTGTAATATATAAACATTGTTGTTGGCCATTTTTTTTATTAAAAAAAAAAAAAAATCGCTTTGTTTTCCCTTTTTTGCTTTATCTTATTTTAAACTCAAATCAAGCTGTTCTCTTCGTATGTATGTGCAAAATGTATGACAGGTGTGTGCATTCATGTATGTATATACATCTGCTTACGAATATGTATATAAATAATGTACATATGTGTGTGTTTGTGTATAAATACATGGTGTGTATGTATGTATATGTATGTGCATATATATATATATATATATGTGTGTGTGTGTGTGTGTGTGTAATGCTTATATCATTTGTTGCCAAATTATAGAACATAATTTAATTTTTCCTTTTACCAAATTGCTTTCTTTATATTTTTTTCTACTTTTTTTCAAAAACCTGTTTCCACCATTTCTTTTTATCTTTTTTTAGTCATCGTTCCAATGACAGTCCCCCCACCCCCACCGCT
>NC_069006.1:23490857-23491475 GCF_001194135.2 Octopus bimaculoides
TTTTTTTTTTTTTTTTTTCCTTATTTGCTTTATATATATATATATAAATATTTTTTTTTCCTTATTATTATTTTATCTAATTAATTAATTAAATGTTTGTTTAGGGTGTGATCTCTATAGATGACTAATAAACTCAAGCTGCTGGTACAGCAAAAACCCAATCTCTTATTATTATTATTTTCTTTTCTGACGAAGCCAATCTGGTATTGGTCTCTTATATATTATTTCGCTCACTGCTCACACCTCATCATATTCAGCCTATGTTTGATATTAATGATAATATTATTACTAATAGTAGTAGTAACAGCTGCGGTAGTAGTAGTAGTAGTAGTAGCAGCAGCAGCAGCAGTGGTATTACTATTATGATTGCAACCACTACCATCATCATCATCATTTCTATTAATATTACGTTCCCCCACTGATTTCTACCATTAACTGTACATATATACATGGTGTGTGTATGTGTGTATATACATATACACACATACGTGGTTTTCAGCAGATGCTTGTTATTCTACAAATGTCTTATAATGAATATATATACATACATATACACACACACACACACACATATAGTATACATAAGTATATGTGTGTGTGTGTGTGTGTGTATATATA
>NC_069006.1:23492598-23493796 GCF_001194135.2 Octopus bimaculoides
TATATAATATGTATATGGTTTAAATAAAAGGTTAAAAAAAAGGCAGGGGGGTCAATGGACCCAGAATTATATAAAACTGCCCTCCCCGACCCTCTTCTCTTTCTCTCTAATCCCCCCAACCCAAATCCTCCGCGCCCCATTCAGGTTGACACTGTACAATCTACTTTCATTATAAACAATAAAGTTTCCTTTGGTTGTACTGAGTAAGGAAAAAAAATATAGATGCTTGTTTTTGTTTTGTTTTTTGTCTTGTTTTGTTGTTTTTTTTTCATCTTGACCGGTGGTCTGGAAGGTGTTGGTGCTTTTTTTATTTTGTCTTGACCATTGGTCAAGTTGATTGTGTGTCTTTGTGTTGTTTTTTTGTTTTGTTTTTATCTTGATCATAGGTGCAGATGTGGCTGTATGGTAAGGAATTTGCTACCAGACAGCATGGCTCTGGGTTCAGTCCCACTGCACAGCACCTTGGGCAAGCAAGTGTCTTTTACTTATAACCTCAGAATGACCAACATTTTCTGAGCAGATTTTGTAGACAGAAACTGTGTGTACACACACACACACACACACACATATATATATACCAGCGTCGCCTTACTGGCACTTGTGCTGGTGGCACGTGAAAAAACATTCGAGTGAGGTCGTTGCCAGTGCCACTGGGCTGGCCCTTGTGCTGGTGGCATGTAAAAGCGCCCACTACATTCTCGGAGTGGTTGGCATTAAGAAGGGCATCCAGCTGTAGAAACTCTGCCAAGCCCGTCGTGTGTATGTGTGTCTATTTGTGTTTGTCCAGCACTGTTACTTTACAACTGGTGTTGGTTTGTTTGCATTCCCTGTAACATAGCAGTTTGGCAAAAGAGACCGACGGAATAATTACTGGGGTCAATTCATTCGACTAAAACCCTTCAAAGTGGTGCCCCAGCATGGCCACAGACCAATGACTGAAACAAGATTAATAAAATTGGTCAAGATAATGTGTGCAACTTTGTCCTCAATTTTATCTTGACCAGTGGTCATTGAGTTGTTGTCGTTACCGTTATTCCATTGGTCATTGTGATTTGTTGTTGTGTCCAGTCGATTGGTCAAGATGATTTCGTCGTTTATTTTATCTTGTTGCTGATTTTGCTTTTATTTTTATATTGTATTTTTAAAAATATATTTGTATGTTTATTTATTTATTTATTTCCCTCCACACACACACACA
>NC_069006.1:23493902-23495843 GCF_001194135.2 Octopus bimaculoides
CTTCCAGGAAATTCTAATTATTTATTATAATAATAATAATAATAATAATAATTAGCAGTAGTTTGGCTCAATTGTTAACGTGCTGGACCAAATGCTTTGCGGTATTACTTTCCATGCAAATTTTTACATTCAAGCTCAACTTTGCCTTTCGTTATTCCAGATTTGTTAAGTACTTGAGTCCATTTAACTGGTTAAACCCCTTTCCTTCATTCCTCATCACA
This sequence comes from Octopus bimaculoides, assembly GCF_001194135.2. Classification (NCBI taxonomy): domain Eukaryota; kingdom Metazoa; phylum Mollusca; class Cephalopoda; order Octopoda; family Octopodidae; genus Octopus; species Octopus bimaculoides. Next base: position 23,494,124 of record NC_069006.1, read on the forward strand.
AATTCCTGGCCTTTGTGCCTATATTAGAAACAATTATTGTTACTATTATTATTATTATTATTATTATTATCCAAAGCAGCACGCTGGCAGAATCATTAGCCTGCTGGACAAAATACTTAACAGCATTTCATCTTTCTTTATGTTCTGAGTTCAAATTCCACCGAGGTGAACTTTGCCTTTCATTTTTTTCTGGGTCGATAAATTAAGTACCAGTTAAGTACTGTGGTCAATGTAATCAACTTAACCCCACTCCCAAAATGTCAGGCATTGTGCCTATACTAGAAAGGGTTCTTATTATTATTAAGGTAGCGAGCTAGCAGAATCATTTGCACGCCAGGCAAGATGTTTAGTGGTATTTCGGCTGTCTACATTTTGAGTTCAAATTCCGTCAAGGTCAACGTTGCCTTTCATCCTTTCAGGGTTGATAAATTAAGTACCAGTGAAACAGTAGGGGCCATGTAATTGACTAGTCTCCTCCCTCAAAATTTCTGGCCTTGTGCCTTTAGTAGAAAGCATTATCATCATAATCATCATCCAAGACAGCAAGCTGGCAAAATCATTAACATGCTCAGCATTTTATCTGGCTTTGTTCCGAGTTCAAATTCCACCAAGGTTGATTTTGCATTTCATCCTTTCGAGGTTGATGAAATAGGAACCAGTTGAGCACCAGGGTTGGATGTAATCAACTTGTTCTCTTCCACAAAACTGCTAGCCTTGTGTCAAAATTGGAAATCATTATTATTATTATTATTATTACCATTGGGTGAGAGAGCATCACACGCTATCAAATTGATGCTGGAGTACAACTGTATGAAGCCCAATATACCCATCTGATAAGGGTACACACACGGAACATTACGAGCTGGCAGAATCGTTAGCACACCGGGCAAAAAGCAGAACAGCATTTCATCCATCCATGCATTCTGAGTTCAAATTCTGCAGAGGTTGACTTTGCCTTTCATCCTTTCAGGGTTGATAAAATAAGTACCAGTTGAGTACTGGGGTCGATGGAATTGACCTGGTCCCTATCCCAAAACTGCTGGCCTTGTGCCAAAATTTGAAACCACCATTATTATTATTATTATTATTATTTGGTTGATTCATTGGCAGAATCATGAAAGTCAGAAATAATGCCATGTGGTATTTGTTCCGGCTCTTAACATTCTAAGTTCAACCCCTACTGAAGTTAGCTTTGCCTTTCGTCCTTCAGGGATGGATGAAATAAAGTATCAGTCATGTACTGGGGGATTGCTTAATCCACTAATCTTTCTCTCCTTGATACTGCTGGCCTTGTACCTAAATTAGAAAACATTGTTGTTACTATTACCTTTATCTACTATCTTTCTGGGATAAAATAAAATGAATACCAGTCACGTAATAGGGTCAGCTATGGCTATAAGGTTAAAATGTTTACTTCAGAACAGTGTGATTCCAGGGTCAATCCCACAACATGGCACCTCAGGTTGAACAATACATCGTGAGACAAATTTGGTACATAGATACTGTGTGGACGCCTGTTATGTGTGTACGTACATATATTATATGTATGTATATATATGTGTGTGTGTATATATATATATATATATATATATATATATATATATACACACACACACACACACATCTCCCTGGAAATGTATCAAAGTTCATCTGGCAGTAAGAATATGCTTCCAGAGGGATTTGTGGTCTAGAATAGCCAGAGATAACAAGTTTTATATAT
>NC_069006.1:23496013-23502098 GCF_001194135.2 Octopus bimaculoides
TATATACATAATTTCTTTCACTAATAATGTATATCGGCAGAAAAAATACAAAAATACAAAAAAAAGACAAAAAACAAGAACAGTGACCCACCCTTGTTGGAAATGCAGTGAAACCAGTGATTGGCCCGTTGGGGATCTGAAACCAACGAAGCTATTGTTCATAAATTATGATTTGAAATTAAAATAAATAATTAAAACCTAATTAATGGGGTTTCGCTTTTACGTCTATTCTTTGTGATCTGTCTGAAAAAAGCTTTTTTTTTTTTGTTTGTTTGTTTTTTGTTTTTTTTAATTTTATAATTTTGGTCTTATCTTTCTAATGATGACTTGTCTTTTGGTGATACTTTTCATTTCAAAAGAGGACAAGAAACAGCAAGAAACCTGTTCTGCTCTGGTGTCTTCTCTCACATTTTTACCCCTCATCTCTTAGTATAAAGCTATCAATCTCTATCTCAGCTTTGCATGCTACTTGGCGAGCTCACTAGTGCTGGTGCCAGAGAGAGAAAAAAGCACCCAATATAGGCTGTAAAGTGGTCGGTATTAGAAAGGGCATCCAGTTATAGAAACCATACCTAAGTAGACAACTGGAGCATCATGCAGGCCTGTCAAATCCTGTCATTCCAGCATGAAACATGGACGTTAATTGATGATCATGATGGTGATGATGACAATAAAACATTAAGTTTGGAAGGAGCCAGGGATATGTGGTTCAGAAATTCATTTCTTAATCACAATTGTCCTGGGTTCATTCCTGCTGTGCAGCATCTTGGGACAAATGCTTTCCTATAAGAGCCTTCAGTTGGCCAATATTATTTTGTGTGTGGAATTTAAGAGATGAAAATCAGATGAGAGGATATTATTATTATTATTAATTTCGCTGAGGTCAACTTTGCCTTTCATTCTTTCGGGGTCAATAAACTAAGTACCAGTGAAACACTGAGGTCGATGTAATCAACACATCCCTACCCACTGCCTTAATAATAATAATAATAATGTGCTTTTTATCTTGATATGAGATCACCAGGTCACACATATATGGTTGTGATGCATGTGCCTGGTGTGCCCTTGTCAGGCAGATAATCATGATGGATATATTGGGCTTCATATATTTGTAACCCCCAGTGTCACTTTGATGGTATGCGCTGCTCTCTCACTCAATAATTATTTAAGCAGGAAAGTGGAAAAAAAAGAGACATACACAATCCTCTTAAGTCCAAAATAGCTCAACTGTCAATGATCAAAAAAAGGTGAAGATAGTGTCAGTTATTGTTGGCCCCCTGGGGACAGCATCAAAACATATTGAGAGGAATATAAAGGTAATCAGAAGAGGGTGTCCAGTAGAACTGTTACAAAAAGTTTGCCTCCTTGGCACAGCCAGAATAATCAGGAAAGTATTAGCTGAAGAGAACAGATTGCATGGTACCAAAGACTGCGGGCAGTACTGGGGTTGATGTAATCAAACAATCCCTACCCCAAATTTCAGGCCTTGTTCCCATATATAATTTCACTGCATCCCATGGCTACCTCTGCTAGTTTTGTAATTACAATTCCACATTATATCCCTTTAGTGTTCAAGATTATTCCGTCAACTGTAATGCTTATTTATTCACATTGTTCTGAATTAATCCTGCATTATCTCATAGCTTTGAGATTTCAATAATGTGATTACTTATTTTTAGAAAGACATCACAGGGTAGGTGCAAGAGGCCAGATCTGGCTGGTTTCAACATAAAACAAATAGAATATTTAATATATGTATCTCTTACTGATATGTATACAGGGTTGGCCAAAAATCACCCGACAGTATATCAAAAATTCCATAAATATTTAATATTCAATTTTATTTATTCATTCCAATTATGAACGCTTAATAATTGAATGCTGTGAGTTAAAAATCAGGTTTTTCTTTTTTTTTCAGCATTTGTCTATTTATCAGTGAAGTCTCATAAAATAATTTTTTGTTTTAATCTTGGAATTAAATGGGGTTTTTTTGTTTTTTTTCATTTACTGTCAGGTGACTTTTGGCCAACCCTGTATATATTGTATATATTGTTAATACTAAACCCTTTAGCATTCAGCATTCTCTGTCAAACATAATCCTTATTTATTCCCATTGCTTTGAATTAATCCGACATTATCTCAAAGCTAAGAGATTTCAATAAGGAGATCGTTTATCTTTTACAACAGCATTGTTGAGTAGATGGTGAGGGGTCAGATCTGACCAGTTTGGACACGAATCAGAATATTTGGGCCAGATATGGCAGGATTAAATGCCAAGAGATAAAGTGTTAATATTTGAAATCAAAACATTCCATCATAATTTTCTTAAGAATATTTTGTTCAATTATACACCAAACACCATCTTAATATCAAAGAAATTAGTTTTGTACATATATTCTCGATTATCTTACAAAATTAAACTTAAATTCACTGGGCCATGTATGGTAATAAAAGGGTTAAATAGACAGGGAGTGGGTGGAGGGCTTTATTTTTTTTGTTTTGGTGGGGAAGGGTTTTGATGTTTGTAGTAATCCTTTATGATTTTTTGTGTGTATACTGAGCTGTAAAAAAAGTAAGGGGTTTGCAACTAGGGAGCTGAGTCCACAGCCTGTAGGGTTCCGTATCCTTTCATTTCAAATAATATGCTGCAAACGCTCGATTTTTGTCGGGAGACAGAGGAATGATATGACACAGCACAACCTCCTGTTTCTTGTCTTTTAAACCGAAAACGGTCAAACGGAAACTAATATTCTCCTAATGTAAAGCTAACAAAAAGACATAAGTATTTTTTAGAATATATATATATATTATATATAAATATAAATATACGTATGTATGTGTGTATCTGTCTGTTGTAGACGTAGAAACAAAGTGTCCAAGTGGATAAGGTACTGGACTACCAATTCAGAAGGTCTAGAGTTCAAATCCACTGCAGGCATTTTTTACATGTGTTTTGGGTTGTACATAAATTTAATTAACACTGCACGCTTTAATTCATTTTATTGGCCAGGTACCAGATTCTCTGGCAATGTTACCTGCAATATATGATAAATATTTTTTACACCTACTCCTGTACATTTTTTATAAATCAAATATATTGATTCTCTTATGATTAATCCTGGCAAGTACAGAGAAGACAATGTTTTACTGAGGAGAGCTGACAAGACCGAAATATGTCCGGGGTTGTCTCCCTTGCTTGCCAAAAAAAGACATCAGATTAATATGATATTAATCGTTGAACTAATTTGTCCTTTTACTCACTGACTAATTATTATTATTGATTAAATAGATTTGTGTTTTTTTTCCCTCATTACATTAAACATGGTGGGCTTACATGTCATAAAAATTGGATTCTTCTCCAGAAGTGTATGTGTGTATATATATATATATATATATATTATATAAACACATATACACATACATATATACAAACATTCAACACACATATACACACGTGTATACATACAAAAATATTCATACACACACATTTATGTATACATATATACATGTTCACATGCACACATATATATATACACACACAAAAATGTGTGCGCAATATATATGTATACACACACACACATTTTATATATACATATATATATAGAATCATCCTTTTAATAATGTGGACCAAGAGCTATTGGCCCTCCATCACTGAAAAGCCTCTGAACTATTCAAGACATTTATATTATTTTTCTGTATTTCTCTTATTTGTTTTGTTTGTTTGTTTTTTAAACATGATCACATCTTGGAAACAAGATGGCCAAGTGATATCCATATCAAACGACCAATTCCAAACCAAGGGTCCAAATCTACTCGCAAGCATTCCATTGTTTTATTTCTTGAGAAAACAACAGCACAAGGGAGTTGTATATGGTGGTTGAACTGCTAGAAATAGCAGCCTTGGTTGTATTGGATAATAACGTTATGTCCTATATGGCCAGAAAAAGATGGGATGGTCATGGCTGAGAAATCTATGATCATAGATTTACTTGACCAGAGACTGACCTGGTATGCTTTTTGTATAACATTGGTATGCTCTGTGTTCAAATTTGTCAGAAATATGCACCCAGTGTTTGACCCCTTGGAAAATGTCATCTGCAAATACATACTGACTGGCTTTCTCTACAAATATATGTGTGTGTGTAAATAATATATATATATATACACACACACACACACACTTTTTCATTTGTGGATGAACAGTGCTAACAATGGTTTCATGTGACACAAATTCACAATTCTTCAAGAGTTCCATTTTATGATGAACACAATTAGCAACATCCTACACTGGAACACTTGAAGAATTGTGAATTTTTTTCAGCATGAAACCACTGGTGGCACTGGTAATGTACAAATAAAGAATATTTACCACCAAATGCAAAGTTGAGGATTCATATTCACTGTTCAATACTATCATTTGTGTGTGTGTGTGTGTATAGATGTGTGTATATATATATATATATATATACACACACACACACACACACACACAAACAAATATTGAACAGTGAATATGAGTGCTCAGCACTGCATTGCTGGATAAATATTCTTTATTTGTGGGTTAACAAGACTACCATTGGTTTCATGCTGAGAGAAGATTTCTTAGCAATTATCAAGCTTGCCACATGGGACGTTTGTACTCGTCTCCATCTTGGATGAGAATATATATATATATATATATATATTTGCCTTTCATTTTGTAGGCCATGAAAACCAGAGATCACCCCCTTAACCAAAGATTTCCTTTGAATGGGGGGGGGGCTTAAAAGAGGCGTTTTAAAATTTTACATTTTTGTACATATCCTATAAATGACATTTAAACTAGTCTTTCTATAAACCTTACTAATCAGATTGATTGATGTTAGTATCAAAGGGCGGTGGGTTGGCAGAATTAGTAGAGTTATTGTTAGACAAAATGCTTTGCGCTATTTGTTCTGCCCTTTATGTCCTGAGTTCAAATCTAGCCAAGGTCAGCTTTACCTTTTAGCACTGCAGGATTGACTGATAAAGTAAAGAGTCAGTCATGTACTCAGATTTGAAGTATCGACTTTACCCACTTCAAGTCTGAGGTCTTGTGGCATATCTTAAAAATCATTATTATTGTTGTTGTTCTGCCAGCAGTGAGCAGGCAGAATCATTACTGCACCAGGCAAAATGCTTCAGGGCATTTCATCTGTCTTTGCATTCTAAGTTCAAATTCCACCGAGGTCAACTTTGCCTTTCATCCTTTCGGGGTTGATAAAATAAGTACCAGTCAGATACTGGGGTCAATGTAATCAACTAGCCTCCTCCCCACCCAAAATTTCAGGCCTTGTGCCTATAGTAGAAAAGATTATTATTATTATTATTATTTAGGTGGAGAGATAGTAGAACCGTTAGCACACCGGGAAAAAAATGTTTTGTAGCATTTGGACTCCTCTCAGGTCAACTTTACCTTTCATCTTTTCAGGGTCAATAAAAGAAGTACCAGTTGAATACTGGGGTCAATGTAATCGACTTAACCCCTCCCCTAAAACTGCTGGCCTTGTACCAAAATCTGAAACCATTATTGTTCTATTTTAAAGGATTGACCTAACTCCTCACATATGTTAATAGACAATATGCAGGGCATGATTTTTCGACAGCCTGTCTTTGTTTTGTTATTGCAATCACCTCATGCTCTTCGTATTGTCTATTATTATTATTATTATTATTAATGATAAGGTGGTGAGCTGACAGAATTGTGAGCACGCTGGACAAAATGCTTAGCAGCATTTCGCCTGTCACTACATTCTGAGTTCAAATTCCACCCAGGTTGACTTTGCCTTTCATCCTTTCTAGGGTCGATAAATTAAGTACCAGTTGTACACTGGGGTTGATGTAATCGACTTCACACCTTCCCCAAACTTGCTGCCCTTGTGGCAAAATTTGAAACCATTATTATTAGTATTATTATTATTATTATTATTATGAGGTTGACTTTGCCTTTCATCCTTTTGGGGTTGATAAAATAAGTACCAGTTGCGTACTGGGGTCTGATTTAATCAACTGCCCCCCCCCCAAACTTGCTGGCCTTGTGCCAAAATTTGAAATCATTATTGTTAGT
>NC_069006.1:23502431-23517875 GCF_001194135.2 Octopus bimaculoides
GTAATAGCTGCAAGCACTCGGTTATTGGTGGAGTGGGGGGGATGTTTTTTGTGTCTGTTTCGTTGCTGTTTTCTTTTTTGCTGGGGAGAGGCGGGGGGGATCGTATTTATTCGTTTATTTATTTAATTATTTATTTATTTTTATTATTGCCCACTCTTCATAGCTTGAAAATTCTCAATCTGTGATAATAAAATAAAGTCAAAAATTTAAAAAAAAAAAAATTAAAAAAACGCAAAAATAAAAAGAAATAAGACTACACTGTTTGTTAACTTTAATCACGTTTTTTCCCCCCACCCCCTAACTGATCAATTCCCTAATGAATGTGAAGAGGGTGGCTGTGAATTTAACATAATCTGTAGTGACCATTCAACTTGCTAGAAAAACCAACCAAATCTCCTTCATCACACTTTACTGTCCTAAATAAAGAAGGGTCGATTGGAGAGCAGTATTTCTTGATAACAACAGGATGGTCATAGCTGGAACACTTTTGATCTTAAGTCTACTCAATCAGGGCTGACTTAAAAAGAAAGCAATCTCATTGATTTGGAGAAGCCTACAAAAACCAGAGGGGCTGCCCCCACTCCTTCTCTAACTAATTAAATATGATCTGGTTCAAACCACCTTCCAGCAAGACTATCATTACAATTTTACTCCCCCAAAAAAATCTATTCAACAGGAATAATATAAAAGAGAGCTACTCTACAAACACCTTGCATTGGGGAAAACCATCAAGTTACATCACACTAGAATTCTTCAACATGATACAGATAATACAAATCGAAAAGGAGATGACTGAAATTGTTAAAACTATCAGCTTTCTCTCCTTGATCACCAATGAATGGAAGTATTATGTAACAAGTTACCAAAGGAAAAGTGGTAGTAGTACGTCTTACATTGGCCTGACTGAAGGTTCATTTAAAAGAAGACTATAACAACATACGGAAACACTACCTCAAGGAAAATATTACATTAATCTCCAAGTACATCTGATATTGGTTGAAAACAAAGTTTTGTGTGTGTGTGTGTGTGTGTGCGTATCGATCTTTAATTGTAGATGGAACATGTGGAAGGGGTAGGTCCAAGAAGGCATGGGACAAAGTGTGAAAAAGGATCTATAGATTTTGGGACTCAGAGAAGGGATGACAGGGGACAGTGACTCCTGGTGGTTTGCTGTGCTTGAAAAGACACGTCAAGCTGAGTAAAAGCATGGTTACCCTTGCATAGATTGAAAAAAAAAATGGTGATTGGCCTTCACCGATTTTTTAATTGTTACTGGATTTTCATCAGAGGTGAAAGAAAGAAAAACTAATTTGCATATTACAAGTGTTTGACACCTTATATAACATCATCAGCCTGTCAACAGGGATGTTAGTCCACACAAAATCAAGGTTTGATGTAATAATAATACATATAAACCTAGACATACAAATATGTCAATTTTACTTATTTCTCTGTAGATTGAAAAAAAAAAAGAAACACTGATAAATAGCTTTAAGGAAATTAATCTGATAGGAGGAAGGAGCCCGTGATTGGATGGCTATTGTAGAAGACAGCTGCCCAAGATGCCATGCAGTGGGACTGAACACAGAACCATGTGGTTGGGAAGCAAGCTTCTTACCACATAGCCACACCTGTGCCCATACAGTTTTTCATATATATATATACACACACACACACACAAATGACTTAAGAGTCTACATTCTTTTGTTTTGAGTCAGTTGCCTAGTTTGAAACAAAGTCTTTCAGTGACTGTGACAACAACATCACCACCATCACCATTCTTCCTCCTCCTCCTTCTCTTCTTTATTATTTCATTTATCAAACACTATTTCCTCTACTGCTATCTTCACCACTCAAAAACTTTTAAGGCCTACTTCATGAGTCATTGAGATAAATATTACACACACACAGACATCCGTGTACACAAACACATAACTCACATTATATATGTATATATATATATTTATCTATGTATGTGGAAGTGTATGTATTCATGCACTTGCTGAAAAGTTCCTGGCTTTAAGGGTATTGTAAAACCAATGTGACTAAGCACCATCATCATTTAACGTCCGTTTTCCATGCTGGCATGGGTTGGATGGTTTGATCAGGGCTGGTAAGCTGGAAGGCTGCACCAGACTCCAGTCTGATTTGGCATGGTTTTTCTATGGATGCCCTTCCTAACCACTCCAAAGGTGCAATGGGTGCTTTTATGTGCCACCAGCATGGGTGCCATTTGTGTGATACCAGTATCTGCCACGACTGCAATTTTGATCAGCTTGATGGGTCTTCTCAAACATGGCATAATGTCAAAGGTCTTGGTCATTGCATCCATGAGGTCAAAGGTCTCGGTCACTGCATCCATGAGGTCAAAGGTCTCGGTCACTGCATCCATGAGGCCAAAGGTCTCGGTCATTGCATCCATGAAGCCAAAGGTCTCGGTCACTGCATCCATGAGGCCAAAGGTCTCGGTCACTGCATCCATGAGGCCAAAGGTCTCGGTCACTGCATCCATGAGGCCCAATACTCGAAAGGAGCTCAGCCACTTTGCCTAGAATTCATGCTTCATCACTCGATCGAGGCATCTGGCGTGAAAGAGTTACATTGGTCCTTGGCAAGTCGTCCGACCTGAATGGAAGGAAGGAAACAAAAGATTGATAACCCTAACAGCCAACATTGATGACGATGACGGTGATGGTGATCCAGAGGACTGCACCGAACTATACAGTGTGTTTCCGCATGATTTCTTTTGTTGGATGCAAACCACTTCACAGAGTGTACTGGGTGCTTTTTATGTGGCATCAACATCAGCAAGGTCACCGAGTAACCCCACAAGACAAAGACAGCCCCCACCCACTTCAAATGATTGGGGGAGTCATACTGAGGAAGGTGGCTCTGTGCCAGATGATGACAAGTTAGAGTAAGACGGAGGGACAGAAACAGGAGTCTTGTTGTAGAAGAGAGACACGACTGTCCCAACTGGAAAAAAGAGAGAGGCAAGCAGAGAGAAATAGTACAATAACAACAGCAACAACATTTGAAAAGTAGTTATAAATATTTATTCCCATTTTTTACTAACATTCAGAGATTTGAGGCAATCTTCAGCAACAACATGCTTATACCAGGTTTTTTGTCGTCTATGTCGAAGAAATTCGGTGTTTTTTTGAGCCTTGTGTTCGCTCATATGATTGATTTCTTCTTCCTAAAAAGAAAACAATATTTCAAAACAACATTTAAGACAGACACATTCAGGAAATTCCTTTTAATTACATGACTGCCTATCGTTTACTTAGAAAACTGTTTAGCATCAAATCCATGCAGAATTGTTCAGTTAAATGCATATGCAGGACTTGTCGATTTTGGTTAATTGCATATATTCTTTTATTCTTTTCCTTGTTTCGGTCATCTGTGTGTGTTGGTGTCTCCCTCCTTGCCTTGTCATTGCGTGACAGTTGTAAATGAGCATCTCTGTCATACAAACAGTGTCTTTTGTTTCTAACCTGTAAAAATCATGTCTGGTTACGGAGCACCATCTTAAAGGATTTTAGCCAAACAACTCAACGCCCAGGACTTATTCTTTGTAAGCCTGGTACTTATTTTATCAGTCTGTTTTGCCAGACAGCTAAATTACAGGGACATAAACACACCAACATTGGTTGTCAAGCGATGGTAGAGGGGGGAGACAAACACATACGACAGGCTTCCTTCAGTTTCCTATTTCTTTATTGCCCCCAGGGGGCTAAACATAGAGGGAACAAACAAGGACAAAGGGATTAAGTCAGTTACATCGACCCCAGTGCGTAACTGGTACTTAATTTATCGACCCCCGAAAGATGAAAGGCAAAGTCGACCTCGGCAGAATTTGAACTCAGAACGTAACGGCAGACAAAATACTGCCAAGCATTTGCCCGGTGTGCTAACGATTCTGCCAGCTCACCACCTTCCTTCAGTTTCTGTCAACCAAATTTAATTGGCCCAAGGCTATAGCAGCAGAGACCTGCTTAAGGTGCCACGCAGTGGGACCGAACCTAAGATTGTGCGGTTTGGAAGCAAATTTCTTACCGCACAAACATGCCTGCATCTAAATGTAGCCAAATTATTTTACCATTTCAATAAATTAAAAACTCTCAAACTCTAGATACTGGGGGAGTTTTTTTTTTCATTTTATTTTAAATTGTATAAATTTTCTTCTTCAATCAATAAATTCTGTTTCTCTGTTGTAGATAAAATTTGTATTTAAAAAAAAGAGAAAAAAAGCTTTTTTTAAAATCAAATGGATAATGAATGTTATTTTGTTTGTCTGTCATTACACACTTACATAAACCTGTAATTAACCTAATTAAATGTTTCTTAACTGCAGTGATCCTAATTATTACCTTTGACTAATTCAAAGAGTGTGAAAGCCACAATTTGGTTATGTGTGAATGATTGAAAACTTCATTCAGTTGTTTTACATCTGTATTTCCATGCTGGCATGGGTTAGATGGAAATGTATTGAGGTAGTGGTCAATCATGGTGCTATTTTCAGTTTCTGTCAACACAATTGACTCGTAGGACCCTGGTTCTCATGGAGCTATAGTTCCAAGGTGCAACACAGTAGGACTGAACCCCAAACCATGTGATTGGGAAGAAAAATTCTCAGCCACACCTTGAAAGACTATCAAAAGTGAATTAAAAATCCCCATAGGTGACAGTTCAACAGATTGCTGTGTCAATATATTTCAATAAAAAAACAGGTTTGACTGAAGGATAAGTAAATCGTGTTACACAAAATATATTTTCTTTACATGGCTATTCACTCGACGCTCCAATATCTTTAACCTTTTAGCATTCAAACCAGCCATATCAAATCTAATATTGTCTGTTTAACATTCAAGCCGACCAGATCCAGCCTCTCACACTCACCCTACACTACCTTTCTAAAAGTAAAACAATTACGTCATCAGAATTTCAAACCAATGCCTGATTAATTGAAAACAATGTGAATAGATAAGGATTACATTTGACAGAGTAATCCGATTGCTGAAACACCAAACCACACATACCCAAATATTTTTCCTGTTTTATGCTCAAACCGGTTAGATCTGGCCTCTCACAGCCACCCTACAATGTCATTCTAAAATAATTCCATCATCGAAATCTCCAAGACACGAGATAATACATGATTAATTGAAAACAATGTGAAGAAACAAGGATTACATTTGACAGAGTAATCCGATTGCTGAAGGGTTAAAGATGTCCAAACGAGGTTTTACAAGCGAATAGGAATGGATTAACTCAGTTCTGTGATTGGAGGGGTATCAATAAGTGACTTTTTTTTTTCTTTCTTTTTTTTTTACACACCCGTTAGCCCTGTTAAAAAATTCTCATGGACCAAGGGCACCAAATTTGGTTTCCTTTGCTTGGAATATTCCATTGTTACTCATGAACAACAGCCATAGTATAAAATGTGTCTAGTTTTTGGAGTCTTGAGGTGCCCTGGTTGACACTTTGAACAATTCATGTAAAACAATGTAATATTTAAGAACTAGCTGGCCCCCATGCCGTCAAAAATTTCAACTAATTGTAGTATTTTATATATAAATATGGATGGGAAATCAAATTAATACACTTGTCAATGTTCACATACTTCCTTGTACAAGCACACACACACACACAGTGTTGAAACACTGATTTTTCTTTTCAGTGTTGAATGTTTACCATCCCACTTCCATTGCGTGCACACACATTCACATACCTCCCTTTTACCTACACACATACTCACAGAGTTGAAACACTCCCACTACCAGTTTGCCATCACCCCTTCCTTCGTCATTCATATGTTGTGACAGAGATTATTATAGTAGATGCTAAGGTAGCAAGCTGACAGAATTGTTAGCATGCTGGGCAAAATGGAATTTGAACTCAGAACATAGTGATGAGCAAAGTATCACTAAGCATTTTGTCCAGCGTGTTAACGATTCGGCCAGCTTGCCACCTTAATAATAATAATAATAATAATAATAATAATAAAGACTCTCTCTCTTCTGGTATGCAAATAACATTAGATAGATCTACATGGCCACCAAACCAAAATTGCCAATCTCACTCAAGTCAAACTGCTTTGTTAAAAATATGAAAAAATACATTGAATGATATATTTCTAAGACAATGCCTGAAAAACTGACAGGATGGGCATGTTAGTAACATTTTTAAACACAGGTTAGTTCAGTCAGGTTGTTGTTACAAGAAAAGCAATAAAATAAAAGCAACACCATACCTGGGAGAGAAACGACTTCGACAGGATGGCCAGGTTGTTCCTTTCTCGTAGAAGATCTTCTAGGGCTTTTTTCTTCATTCTTTCAGTAATGTAAGGGTAGAGACGAACCTTCCTGAAAAACAAAACAGGAAATGAAATAGAAGAACAAATAAATAAGATTGCATAAATAACCATGTGACTGAATTCTTTGAATGGGAACCTGTTTCAATATTTTTATAACACGACTGACAGTTTCAATTTAATAGCAAGCTTAGACCAAAGTGAACCTGTGCTCATAAACTATGAATAAATTTGATACAATAAATAAAATGTATTAAACTGTAAATAAATATTTCCTAACACATCACTGATAGATTTTTAAACTAATGAAGTAGTTTAATTCAAATTACAAACAATTTATTCTCAAACGCAGAAATGCTGATAAAATAGCAGGATAAAATCTCCATATTTTGCGGAAAAGTTTGTCAGCAACCAGTCATGAGACTGAAAACCACATCCCTTTGATTATCAGTCAAGTGCTGACAAATTTTTCCACAAAATATGGGGATTTTATCCTGCTGTTTTATCAGCATTTGAAAATAAATTATTTCTTTATCTGTATCTCACAATACATCTCAACACTTCTAAAAGCAAACATTGTTTACATTTAACGTAATTTGAATTTAACCTACAGCGTCTTATATCCTAGCATTATAAGTTCAGAAATTGCAATGGGCAGTCTAGCTTAATTGGTAAAGCACTTGAGCGGCAACCAAAGGGATTTGAGTTCGAGTCTCATGGCTGGTTGCTGACAAATTTTTTTGCAAAATATGGATATTTTATCCTACTGATCTATGTATAATTATCATCTGGCAGATGAATAGAATATGCAAAGCTCAGACCAAAGTCTTGAGTGGATTTTACAGACGGAAACTGAAACGTCGTACATAACGTGCCTGTTTTCCTGCGTTTGTCCCCAACCACCACTTGACAATTTGTGTTGGTTTGTTTACGTCCCTATAACTTAGAGGTTCGGCAAAAGGATCGATAGAACAATTATAATAAAGACACTTGTTCAGTGGGACTGAACGCGAAACAATGTGGTTGGGGAGTAAGCTTCTTAACCACACAGCCACGCCTATGCCTACAGAAAATAATCATAATGATAATTTGTTTCTCAGATTAATTAGTTCTTAGGAGAAAAAATAATTATCGTTTCTATTTTTTTTCTAATTTGACGAATCAATGAATCAGTCATTGAATGCGCTCTTCAATGAAGGGAGGGAACTTTGTTGGTTTAACCTTTTGAATCTTTGTTAATGAGAGATGTCCTTCAAATCAAGAGGAGATAACTCTGCAACAGAGGAGGTAACTTCGCAAAAGCTAGAAAATTTAATAAATCTTTGATCAAACTAAAACGTTTGACCCGGACTCAAAAACAAAAAAAAAAGTTAGTCTAATAGGTGTAAAAAAAAAAAAACTTGCTGTGATCGAATATGAAAAAAAAATGCGTGCTCGCGAACGGTGGGTGGGGAGAGGACTCGGAACATTCACATGGTCAGTCCATGGCCTCTAAACTATAGTGTTTGACCCAAGCTCAAAAACAAAAAATAATTAGTGTAATAGGTGTAAAACAACTTGCTGTGAATATATATGTGTGTGTGTGTGTGTGTAAGAGTAAATTGCCTGCGTCGCTTCGGTGAACTTTAGGAGAGTGCTATTAATGTTTCTGACGGTCTAGGGCGGCCATGGGCAAAATGACGCCCACGGAACTTCCTGAAATGGTATACTAAACAAAAAAATAACTTGAATTTGGTGGCGGGGTTGCGATGCGGCCCGCCTGACGAGTCATGTCTCATGCAGCCCGCAATTCGAGAAAGGTTGCCTATGTCTAGTTTGGGGGCCATAGAAAAAATTAAGATTGGAGACTAGCTAGAAGAAGGTTGGGGCGAAAGGCGAAGGTAAAGAATACGCACACTCGGTGTTAAGGGTTCGAATTACGTCGAAAACGAATGGTGTGCGTATCCTTTACCTCCCACCAGGTTGGGAACCACTGCATTAGATAATACAGTCGTGCGTGCCACTAAAAAAAAAAAAAGATGTAGTCACAGCCGGAATGTCCTTGACATCTTATAAGCTAGATACTAGGGCTGTTCGGTGAAGAATAGCCTCAGAATAAACAACAACGAAGGGGACCTTTATACGGTCACGCAATAGCTAGAAACAGCAGATTATCTTAGGTAATACTCTACTGTATTTAAAATAACACAGAGGAGTATGCGGTCCTATATAACTGCCTTAAGAAGAAAAAAAAAGGTAAATTTTCAGATTAACACCCGCACGATCTTCAATAGGGTGTTAGGGTTAGGGTTTAGGGACGGAATTCCCTAAGCTTAACCCTAACACCCTAGTGGAGCATCTTTAAGCTTAGGTTTGCTTGGGTCAGGGTTAGCCGAAACAACAACTGAAAAAACATATATATGTGCTGAATAACAATCAAAGTCATTAAATGTATTATTCAAACATTTCATTAGAAATATATTAATAAACCACCTACCCTTTGGTTAAGTGTCCGGGAATGTGTTCGAGTTTCTTGAAGAAACAACAAACAAGCGTGAGTCTCATGGTTCTGTCAGTTCACCATTTTATGGAGTAGAATTAGAATCTTTAGTTTCGTAAAAACAGCGTGGATTTTTAAAAAATTATAAAACAAAGATGATAATTTCAAAGTCTGAAATATCCTGCTAAATAACACTAAAGTAGATTTTTGTATATTCTAAACAAGCTTCAATAATGAGACATATTTTAAATGCTTATAAAAAAAAAAAAACCAAATGTGTATTTGTTAATACTAAAAGTTGTCTCTGTTTTCAAAATGGCTTCCCATCGCATGTTTCTGTTTTGTACTCGAAATATTTCCCCATCGCTGCTTCGATTAGCAACGACGAAGAATCAACAGAGTAATGTATTTCATTCTCTACTAATTCCTATTTCTTTTACGATTATCTTGTCAGTAATATTTCTTCCATTTGAAAGTCTTTATAAGCAATGAAGTCTCTCGTGTACTCCGTCATTTCGTGACCTTGTGCTTCAATATAAACATACTGAACTCCACCTGCTAGAAATAACAGTTAAAATCTCTCTCGAATAATAACTTGCCGCATTTTTCTTTTTCTTTTTTTTAAGTGGAGAGAACGAATTTGGATGATATAGTGTAAGATTAAATGTGTCTGAAAAGACAAGATGGTCACAGATTGCCTTTAATCAGTGTAAGTCAGAGTGGGTGAAGGTGCGTGGGTTAGTGGTTAGCGTGCTCGGCTCACGATCGTAAGTCATGAGTGCGATACCTGGCAACGCATTGTGTCCTTGAGCAAGAATACTTTATTTCACGTTGTTCCGGTTCACTCAACTGGCAAAACTGAGTGGTACCTGTAACTCAAAAGGGGCCAGCCTTGTCACACTCTGTGTCACACTGATTCTCCCTGAGAACTACGTTAAGGTTACACGTGTCTGTGGAGTGCTCAGCCACTTGCGCGTTAATTTCACGAACAGGCTGTTCCGTTGGTCGGATTGACTGGAACACTCATCGTCGTGACTGACGGAGAACCAATACAAGTTAGAGCGGGTAAAATGTGTAAACATGTGCTAAGAGCTACTGGCTGTCGTTCGAACCCTTTAGAAACAACAGCCAACTGTCCGTCAAATCACATTCTACCTTTCAACACTTTCTTCTGTATTAATTCTAAATCCTAAATTGTTTCTCCCTGATTTTATGTTGTTTTGTTTCATGTGTATTTTTTTTTTCTAAGCAGTTTTACCCATAATCCCCCCAAGTGTAACGATCGGCTGCCGCAATTATAACAAGTCCTTGTTCCCCTACGTCAGTGAACTGTACCGCAGGAGACTGAAAGTCGGACCTGAAAAGGAGAGACATCGCTCAGAATGGATCAACTGGTGAGATTCTGTTACTTGGCTATTGTTGTTTATAGAAGGGATGGGGTTGTGTAGTGGCTGCGTGGTTAAAATGTTTACTTCACAGTCATAAGGCTCTGAGTTCGATCTCACAGATATTTCCTATCATGACTTTAGATCAGTGGCTCTCAACTGCGGTCCACATGGCCCTTGGGTGGGGTCCATATAAGATTTTGTTGTTAAAATTTATATGAAATAAATTGGCTGTACTTCAACAATACACAAAGTATTTTTAATAATTTTTTTTTATAAACTAAAAAAACTGGTACTTCGTCAGTTATGGTAACAAGGGTTCTAGTTGATCTGATCAATGGAACAGCCTGCTCGTGAAATTAACATGCAAGGGCGTTGTGTCCTTGAGCAAGACACTTTATTTCACGTTGCTTCAGTCCACTCAGCTGGTAAAATCTATGGTACTAGTATTTCAAAGGGACAGCCTTGTCACATTCTGTGTCACACTGATCGTCCTTCAACTACGTTAAGGGTACATGTTCCTGTGGAGTACTCAACCACTTGCGCATTAATTTCATGTGCAGGCTGTTCTGTTGATCGGAATGCCAGTTAGATACCAAATTCACTCACAAGATTTTGGTCAGCCTGAGGCTATAGTAGAAGACACTTGCCCGAGGTGCCACGTAATAGGACTGAACTCCGGAACCATGTGGTTGAGAAGCAAGTTTCTTACCACACAGCCACGCCTGCGCCTATATATATATATGGCTTTTATTTTTCTCTCTTATTTACCTTTCCTATATAACCAAACCATTTTTTACGGACACAGATTCAGAATTTTTATTAATGGCACAGTATGAGTTGCTTCCCTTGAGCTATAGAAACATTTGCTATCCTTTATGCACACACGCATGAACAATCACCGTTGTTTTAACGTCCACTTTTCCATGCTGGCATGGGTTAGAAGGAATTTGCTGAGGCAAATTTTCTACTGACTCACCTATTTCCAAGTAAAGTGATGTTTCCCCAGATCCAGATAGCTTTTTCACAGGACATCATTTGCATGATGGTAACATGATAGTAACGCTCGTTTACAAGGAGACAAACACACACACACATACGTGTGGTAAGGAGCTTGCTTCCCAACCACACGGTTTAGGGTTCAGTCCTACTGCGTAGCACCTTGTGATTGGATTTCATAGACGGAAACTGAGAGAAGCCCATTGTGTGTGTGTGTGTGTGTATATATATATATATATATATATATATATATATATACGACGGGCTTCTTTCAGTTTCCCTCTACCAAATCCACTCACAAGGCTTTGGTCAGACCAAGGATATAGTAGAAGACACTTGCCCAAGATGCCACACAATGTGACTGAACCTGGAACCATGTAGTTGGGAAGCAAGCTTCTTACCACATGGCCACTCCTGCACTTGTGTGTTTATAGTAAAGTTTTGTTTTTCCCATCGAGCATCCTCCTCATCAGCTAAAAAAGACCAATCAATAGTTTTTTCCCTCTATATTAACAATTTGGGTTATAATTGGATTAAGTATCCAATTTTGGATATCTAACCCTTGACCTTACAAACCTTTGCTTTTCATAGAATGTAACTATTTATGCATTTATTTATTATTTTTTCTTTTATTCCATTTATTCCTTTAGGAATTATGATGCAGAAATTTATGCTTTCGGTAAAAGACTGGGTGAAGAGTTCAGTGAAGACACACTGCGGATTATATTCACAGATAAGTAAGTCTGATGCAGTTTTGTATATATATATATATATATATATATATATATATATATATATTCTTTTATCTGTTTCCTTCATTGGACTGTGGTCAAGCTGGAGTATCACTTTGAAAAGAATTAGTCCAGCAAATCAACAGCAGTGCTTACCTTTTTTTAAAGTATATTACTTATTCAATCAGTCTTTTGCTATGTTATAGGGATGTAAACAAACCGACATTGGTTGTCAAGCAACAGGTAGGACAAACACTAAGACAATGCACGCACAAACATTAATATATATATATAACTTGTACTACTGGTGACATTCACCCGTTGTGGGCTGAGCCACCTCCAACAGTTCATGTTTGGAGTTTCCGTGAGAATACAAGTTTACACATGGTCCCCTGTTACATGCATATACACTTTGGGATAGTTTGATTTGTAGACTCTCATCTTGCCAGCGTTTGTTGACCGTCACAGAGTATTTGCTGACCCAGTCACTGCCAATTATCAAAGCAGATATAACTTTGACGTAATTACTATTGACATGCTTTGAAACAAAATCTGAGGGGTGACTCACTCCCAGTGGTCTTCCAGCATTGCTGGACACCAACCTGGATCTTTCTGAGGGCCCATGATTTTAGCTAGATTTGAACTCACAACCACTATGTATATCAATAGTTTCAATATCTAAACTGTGATTATTTTTAATTTAAATTTTTCTTTCCCAGGTCCTACATCGAGAAGGACAAGGCTCGGCGGCAAGAGTTGGGTGTTGACGAAGATGTTGTTTCTCTTGAATTAGTTGACAATGGAGAAATGGCAGCAGAAGGTTAGTGCATTGTGGGTGGGTGTGTGTGTTTATATATATGTATAAATATTCATTGAATGATGATGATAACGATGATGACAGGTGTGGTTGTTGTGATGCTTTCTAAAGATTCCTTATGTCTTTACCTTTCCAGGTAATTTAATTGCAAGCAGATACATCAAGGCCTTCTTACGATTCTCATATCCAGCAATGTTTGAAGAAGGAATCTGGTAAGGGCAACCTTGTTATTCTTCTGTTATTCCTCATGGAAAGGATATATAGTAATAAATTATACACATTATAGTGTGGTGTAGTAATTTACAGAGATCGAGTTCTGTATGTGTGTACATGTATATACACACACATACATACATATATATATATATATATTTTATTGTTTTATTTGTATCTATCATTTGACTGGAGCACTGCCTTTTAGTTGAAGAAATCGACTCCAAGACTTATTCTTTCTGAGCAATTTTGTCCAATGCACTTAACAGCAACAACATCAACAACAACTTTTCTGTCCTGTTAGTTCTTTGGTTTATTTTCGTCCATGCTGGAGCCGTTTATTTATTTGTTTATTGTTCCATTTCTTTTCCAGCGCCATCCATGATTTTTTAATGTCTGAGGATATCCTTGCTTCGACTGGTTTACACATAGGAATGAAGGATCTCACTTTAACAGCCGTGAGTTACCTCCCTTCTCTTCTGCTCTCTTCTTTCTTTTGAGACAGTTGATTTCTCTCACCTACAACGTTTTCTTGTTTTGTTTTCTTTTCAATTCTGACGGGGGGTGGATATATTTTCCAACAACGTTATTGGTACAGACGTGGCTGTGTGGTTAAGAAGTTTGCTTCCCAACAGCTCCATCCTTGTTCGTTACTTTCCTCTCGTACCCTTATGAACTTATCCACCAAGCCGTCCTAATGCTCTTTCCATATTCTCTCTTATTCTCACCTTCCTGTACCTTGACATTACCCTCTGACACCTCGTCACCAACATTTGTGCCTGCTTTCCAGCTACTACCACCCACATTTATATAATGTTGGTCAGCTATATATCTCTTCTGTTTTTCCGAATATGAGTAAATGCTCAAAACATCTAACACATTTCCCTTTTTGTTTTCCTCGCTTCATGAGTAACAAATTAATACAGTATTTATTATTTTACCTGTCTTTGTGGTGTATTTTTTCTCACCTTTGCACTATATCTCATCTACAGCAACACACCTGTGTCTCTCCTGCACACATTTTTTGGCCATGAAGACAAATAAAATTATGGAATGGGGAATTTTATAGAGCCTGCTTCAGCAGACTGAGTTCAATCCATGTCTGCCACTGCCACTATCATCAACTCTCCCTAAATTTCTTTCTCTCCCTTTTTTTTATGTCTGTCTTCGCCACCACCCTCACTGCCTCTGTGCCTGCTATTATTCTCACCCCAGCATGTGGAATAGTAGAAACGTCAGTGAGAGGGTGGGTCAAAGTGTGACACACTGACACACAGAAATTAGTTTTCACATTTATTATATTAGATATATGTATGTGTATATACGTGTGTTCATCTCGCCATTGCTTGACAACTGGTGCAGGTTTGTTTATGTCTCTGTAAATTACTGGTTCAGCGAAAAGAGACCAATAAAATAAGTTAGCAACCTTTAAAAAAAAAAGATTAAAAATATCAAGTCTTGGGGTTGATTTGTTTAGGTAAACCCTTCAAATGAGTGCCCCAGCATGGCCACAGTCCAATGATTGAAACAAATAAAAGTATAAAGAGCAAGTAATATTAATCAACTGTTTAGGTTGTTAACATGAGTGGATTTTAGTTTATTAATTGTAATTTGAGACAGGAAAAGAGAACGACGGCCTAGCGGGTTGATTGACGGGACATGTGACTCTGCTGTAATTGCATTCCTGAAGTAACATGTCCTCTTAGTAATATAAACATTAGCATAATTAATGTGGTGAACACTGTAACTTTAATTATGGTTATACTCATTATGAGGAGAGATAAGCATTGTCGTACAATGACTAAACTAAATACAGGGGTGGCGGGGGGAGGGACAAGGATGAAATGCAAACATTTTTTTTGAAATGGGTAAACACCAAATTCCTTGTTAATCTATCACCATCATCATTTAATGTCCATTTTCCAAGATGACATGATTTGGATGGTTTGGCTGGAACTGGCATGGTTTGGACGGTTTGACAGGAGCTGGCATGAGTTGGATGGTTTGATAGGAGCTGGCATGGCGTGGATGGTTTGACAGGAGCTAGCAAGGCTGGGAACTACACCAGGCCCAAAAGGATGATGACAGAACCGACCTCTGTGCAATTTAAACTCAGAACATAAGGACAGATGAAATTCTGCTAACCATATTGTCCAGCATACTCACAATTCTTCCTGCTCGCTACTTCAGATGCCAGAATATAAAAATAATGGTAATTGGTGCACCAGGCCCAACGCTTGAAATGCTACCTAAGAGTCTGAAAGGTATTGGAATTGAGATTCATATCGTCAATCTTCATTAAAGTACCATTTTATATTCCGAAAGAATCTTAAGAATAATATAATAGCCTCCTTGAGGCCCAACATTAGAAAGTTGTACCCTTCACCACCTCATTCTATGTCTTCCTTGATATATATATATATACATATATAAATATATAAAAAGATAAAGAGAGCAATGGTAAAGTTGGGAATATATTTTATGGATAGAGTCTTACAGCTGTT
>NC_069006.1:23518386-23524927 GCF_001194135.2 Octopus bimaculoides
GGTCTGTCAATATGCTAGAAGAAGCTCACTTTAAAAAATTCTCAAATACAGATTCAGCGGAGCAAAAACAGTCGGGCGAGACCAGTGAAAATTGTACATACCTCGATTATCTGCAGACTATAGTTTCAAAATCAATACTTCCAAAATAAAAGTGTCTATTTATGAGCTTCTTCTAGCATTTTGACAGACCGGTCACTGGTCAATCTTATATACACAAGTATATATATATATATATATATATTTTCTTTTGTGTTGATTATAAAGTACAGATATGAAATGGCAGGTAGTGGTGATGCTGATGGTGGTGAACAACAAGACATATTGCTACGATTGGCAATGGTGAGAGAGGTGTTAAAGCCATCTCATAGTTGAATAAAAAAGTTACCTTATTTTTGTGCTGCTTCACTAACCTATTTTACACAATACAAATTTTCCTCGGTCACTGCACGTATTCACCAAAGTGTGAGTAGTATATAGTAATTATTATAGAAACACAGGTCATTAAAATTCTGTCTACATAACGATGAAGTCACAGAACCTCTACTCTCTTCTGCCCTCCCTTCTTTCTCCCTCTCTAATATATATATATATATATATATATATATATATATATATATATATATATATATATATATATACATAGTGTATATGTATGATGTGTGTGTGTGTGTATTATATATATATATATATATATATATATATACAGGAGTGGCTGTGGTAAGTAGCTTGCTTACCAACCACATGGTTGCGGGTTCAGTCCCACTGTGGAACCTTGGGCAAGTTCTTCTACCATAGCCTCGGGCTTTGTGAGTGAATTTGGTAGACAGAAACTGAAAGAAACCTGTCGTATATTTATGTGTGTGTGTATTTGTGTATCTGTGTTTCTTTTCCCCCCCACCTCCCCATCACTTGACAACCGATGTTGGTGTGTTTACATCCCTGTAACTTAGCGGTTCGGCAAAAGCGACTGATAGAATAAGTACTAGGCTTACAAAGAATAAGTCCTGGGGTCAATTTGTTCAACTAAAGGTGGTGCCCCAGCATGGCCACAGTTAAATTACTGAAACAAATGAAAGAATAAAAAAAAGATTATATATTTGTTGGTGTGTGTATATATATGTGTATATGCATGTATATATATATGTATGTATGTACGTGTGTGTCTGTATAATATATATATATATATAGCTTTTGTGTGCATGTGTTTATCATCATTCATAAATATACTACATGGCTCTGTGGTTAAGAAATTTGTCTCCCAACAACATGGTATCAGGTTCAGTCCCACTGCATTGCACATTGGGCAAGTGTCTTCTACTGAATAAATCCAGGGGTCAATTTCCTTGACCAACACCCTTTAATACAGTTGTCCAGCATCGCTGCAGTCCCATGACTGAAACCAGTAAAAGGAATAAGAAGAATATGAAGGCCCTTGGCTTAGGGGTAAGGATATTCGGCTTTGTGGTTATAAAGCCACGAGTTCATTTCCTGGCGAGACACATTGTGTCCTTTAGCAAGACACGTTATTTCACCACATTGCTCCAGTTCACTCATCCGGCAAAAATGAGTTGTTCTTGTCGTTCAAAACGCCGGCTTTGTTACAATCCATGTCACACTGGATCACCCCGTGAACTGTGTTAAAAGTACATGCATCACTAGAGTGCTCAGCCAGCTGGTGTTTGATTTCACAAACAGGTTGTTCTCTTGATCAATTCAGCTGAAAGCCTTGTCGTCATAACCAATAGAGTGCCATAAATATAGATGTGTGTGTATGTATGTGTATATGTACATATATGCGTATGTATGTATATATATGTATGTATGTATATAATATATATGTATATATATGTATGTAGAATAAGGGGATTTTTTAATGGAGACAATACTATGTATATAGTACAACTGTTTTTTTGTTCGTTTATGAGCTAAGGAGTAATAAAAATGTTTTTGTAGAAGATAAAATTTTTCAGTCATCAGTACTTTATGTTTGAAAACAAAATCTTGCTTACAGTGGTTTATAAGACTTGGATGGGATACGTTTCTCTTTAAAATTCTCATAATAAAAATGTGTGTGTGTGTGTATGCATGAATATGTATGTATATATACATATATGTATATATATGTACATATATGTATGTATATGTATATGTATCTGTATATATATATATGTATAAATGTACGTATATATATGTATATATGTATATGTGTGTGTGTGTATATATATATATATATATACATACATACATACAAGGTGTCCCAAAAGTATGTTTACAATTATTTAACTATCTCTTTCGCATTCATATATTAATAATTTAGATCTTAATTATTAAAAAATATGAAACCATTATTCTATGCTAATTTAGTTTAATTGTAAGATAGAAATTTAAATGTAATAAAATGTTTTAAAAGAAATTTGAAGTGCCTACGTGATAACTGTAAACCTACTTTTGGGCCACCCTGTGTGTGTGTTTATATATATACTGATATATAATTATACAGATATAATTATAACAAAAGGGTGTGGATAAGTAGGCCAAATACTGGAAACAGATACTAATAGCACTATAAGCCACGTTTTATTTTACTCCGTTGGCACAGGTTGAAAGTGAGCTAGTGAATAAACCAGTTTTTTAAAAGAAGGGTTACCCATCTGATTTATTCACTAGCCAGCTTTCAGCCTAATAGAATAAAATAATATGTGGTTTATAGAGCTGTTAGCATCTATTTCCAGTATTTGGCATGCTTATCCACATCCTCTTGCTATAATGGTATCTATATAATTATATATTTGTATGAACATTTACCTAAATGGTTTTTTATTGGCCACGTGATAAAATCATTAAATGGTTTTATCCTTCATTAATCAATTATTTAATTATAAATAAATATATATGTATATATACACACATAATACATACACATACATAAACTTCCACACTCACTCACACATACATACGCACACATAAACTTACACACTCACACACACATGCACACCAATATGCTCACACACATACATATACAGAGATAGTGACACAGAGAGAGTGGGACACGGACACACGAGCACATCCACACCCACCCATCCACACACCCTTCAGACTGCCTCTCAAACATCTTTCTCCAGCCCCAACTACTACTCACCATTCTATCTATATACACCTGTCACCATAGCTGCTGATCTCTCACTACAACATTAACAGGCACCCAGTTACTTCCACGCACACACAGGCTACCATACACACACTGGCTACCATACACACACATGCGTATCCCCTGTTTCAGAAGAAGAGCTTTGCTTGAAATGTAAAGCAACCACACTTTCTTTTCTTCCCTGAGCATCTTATTAATACTTTCCACATACCACGCCCTCGCGTTGTTGTTTTTTACTTGTTGCCTGTTTTTCTACGGTTTTTTTCTTTTCAACTATTTACCGCATGCTCACACAGACCCCCATCCTTCCAACTGGTTTTGGAGAACCTAATTCGCAGAATTCTTTCTACCATCGGATTACATCGCCTTATTCATTCGGAGTACACCATTTCTGCACCTTAATTCTGAATCATTACAATTTGTGCGTGACTCTTCCTTCTTAACTTGTCTTCCCTTGACCTATCTTCTGTTCTACTTCCATTTCCTTTCTCTTTTCCTTTTCTTCACCGTCACCCACACCTACACCTATGTTCACACCCTCTCAGACAAAGGTGGAGCAGTGGTGGTGTGGTGTGTGGTCCTATACAGGGAGAGAGGAAGCACTCAGTCAGCTTCGAAAACCCCTCTTCTATCATTTCCTCCCCTCCAACCCCACTCCCTCCTACCAACAGCGCATGTCCTCCACCATACATGACCTCATCACCTCTTCTGCCCTCCCCCCTACTGCCTCCAACCTCATTGTCTGAACACTCTGCATGTCCACCATCTATTTTCTCCCCAAAATACACAAACTCACCAACGCTGGCCACCCCATTGTTTCCACGAACCTAAAAGTTTTGTTTAATTAATGTTTCTCTCTAATTAATTGATACATATTTCTTCTCTTCTAGGAGTTTCCAGTTCTTTCATCAACGATGGCCACTGCATTTTTGGCAGCTATTGGAGGTCTTGCCCAAGACCAGGTAAGTAGCCATCATCATCATCATCATCATCATCATCATCATCATCATCATCATGCTACAAGATAATGATTGATTAATTGAAAACAATATGGATAAATAATTATTACATTTGACAAAGTAACCTGAATGCTAAAGGGTTGAATCAACCATATTTGGCCCAAATATTTTCCCTGTTTTATGTTCAATCTGGCCAAATCTGGCCTCTCACACCTACCTTACAATGTCATTGTAAAAAAACGCAATCCACATCATTGAAACCTCAGTGCCACAAGATAATGCATGATTAATTCAAAACAACGTCAATAAATAAACATAGCATTCGACAGAGTAACCTGAACGCTAAAGGGTTAAACCAGCCATATCTGGCCCTAATATTCTATCTTTCCTTATATTCAAACCAGCCAGGTCCGGCCTCTCACACCTACCCTACAATGTTGTAATAAAAATAAGCAATCACATCATTGAAATCTCAAAACTACAAGGTAATCCATGAATAATTCAAAACAATGTGAATAAATTAGGGTTTGACAAAATAATCTGAACGCTAAAGGGTTCAATATATTTATTAAGCAATATTGTAGTTCAAACTTCACTTTGAAGTTTGGTTTTTCGTCCTCCTAGGTTCAAGTGACGATGATGATCAAAGTTATGTTCTTTTTTCAGGGTGTCAGACGAGCCGAGCGGTTTGTGAACCACTTCATTCTTCCTCACCTTATTGACAAAGACATCAATGACCTGTGGCCGATCGATAATCCCATGGGTCTCTTGAAGTCCATTCTTCTTCAGAACAAGAGAGGACCACCAGAACCAAGGTATTGTAGCTGAAACACCTTCCTTTCTCATCCGATGACCTTCTACCTCTGCCAATCCTTATTTCTAGGCCTGCTTGCTCTCCTGTCACCCAAGCCCTTGCTTTTATGCCCTCTCCCACCACCACCACCACCACACATACACTTCACCTTCCCTTCCCCCTAGAACTCTTCCCCTTTCCTTTTAGCCTTGCTTTAAAGCTCTCTCTCTCCAATTCTGCTCTTCCCCTCTTCCCTCCTTTATTGTTCACCTCCTACCCCAGCTTCTGACCTACTCATACCATGTCTTATTCTCTCAAACTCCTCCCCTCGTCTCCACCTTACAAGGTACCATGCAGTGGTACCTTGTAAGCCGGAAACATGAGTTCACCAACCTAACCACTAAGCGACATGACTCCACTGCTCCTCAATGCAGTAACTGTACTAATTAGACAAGTCATTTACACAGCATTATTCATTATCACTGGAGCATTGAGAGTAAATTTTTTTTTAAGCACAGTCCAATTAACACACGGAAAGATCGTTAACTACTGTTAAAAAATGTTTTGAAAACAAATGACTCAGGGATATTTTATGTACAAACAAATCTCTCTCCCCCTCCATTGCCAGAAAACATGAAGAGATAGAGGAGGAGGGCTCTAAGATACTGGACTGGAGAAGTAACCTCAGCATTGATTTAACCTCAAAAGTCTATCCTGTACTTTTAGGTTCAATCCCACAGCTCAGCACTTTGTGTAAGTGGAACGTAAATATTCACAGATTCACATGTACGCTCACACACACACACACATTATACCTTTTATCTTTTCCTCATTTCCATCATTAGACCTCGACCATGCTAGGGCACCGCCTTGAAGAATTTTAGTCCAGTGAACCGATGCCCAGTACTTATTCTATCAGTCACTTTTGCTGAACCAATAGGTTACAGGGATGTAAACACACCAACAACAGTTGTCATCAAGCAGAGGAGTGCACCCAACACCACTGTCTGTTTTGGCATGGTTTTTATGGCTGGAGGCCCTTCCTACACCAACCCCTTTACAGAGTGTCCTGGGTGCTTTTTATGTGGCGCCAGCACTGGCAAGGTCTGTTTTGGCTAGGTTTTCCTGGTTTGTTGCCCTTCCTAACACCAACAACTTTACAGAGTGGACTAGAGGCCTTTCATGTGGCACCAGCATGTATATATATATATTTTTTTTTTATCAGTCATCAATAGACAAAACTATAACATTTCTTTTTCCTGTGTAAAATAGCATCACCTGGTTGCAAGTGCTTCCTGAACAGCTTTTATTTCAGCAAATCACCACATCTGACAAGGGACCAGGAGATGTGGCTAAAATAAAATAAAACTTCATGAATTTTTATTTCAGACTTATCCACCAGTCAGCCTCACAGACAATCATGTCTCTCTACTGGGTGGCCATCTATGGTGACAAAGAGATGATTGGCAAAGGTAAGCAACTCATTGACCTATCTGATTGTTTCTCTGTCTGTCATATCATCATCATCATCATCATCATCATATCGCCCACTTTTCCATACTTGCATAAAAATAAAGTCACCTTATGCTGACTCATAAGGACCGGTTTCATGGCATATAAATTCCCCACTTTGACTGCAGG
>NC_069006.1:23526839-23542845 GCF_001194135.2 Octopus bimaculoides
ATATATAGTAGTCCCTCAACCATCGTGGGTGTTACCTTCCAAAATCACCCCGCAATAGATAAAAATCCATGAAGTAGAAACAGTACTGTGCAGTATATTTTTTTTTATAATTTGTATATATTTATTCTATTATAAATGCAAAACAACACTACAGAGGAATCGACGTAAGCTTAAATAATAAACTGTGATAGGTGAACCGCGATATGGCAAGGGGTTACTGTATTTCACGTTTTCTTTTAAGTCTGCCTAGCTTAAGGTAGCTGCATCTTCATACTAGTCACCACATGCTGTGATCAAACTGGGGTACCACATATAAACACATACACACACAAACACAGCCCCTATCAATAGTTTTTTTGGCATATGAAAGTGGTGTTTCACCCTGTAGCATCCCTGGAAGTCAGTCTCTCTTCCATGCATGCATTTCTCTTCAGGTTTTTGTCTGATGGACAGTTTTGCTTTCCCCGTTCCCATATCCAAGTAAAACGAGTTACAAGTTCTTTTCCTCGTTCACTGGAATCTAACAGGTTATATTTGATTAGTCAAGTGCTCAAAGGTCAAACAGCTACAATTACAGTTATGACCTCCCCCTCACTCTCTCCTCACGCTGTATTAGAAAACAAAGGTTAACACTGTTGATGTTTTATGGGATATATATATATACATACGCAGAGGTTATAAACAAGTACACACCCACAAAAGACAAAAGAGCAAGCCAGGTTCATCAAAACCCAGGTTGCCTGGTGCCACTAACAAAGACTAGATGTTAAAACAATGAGGGCTGTAAGAACACAATGGTTGGGTCACAAGAGATTAAACTCCAGTGTAAAATAACGAGTTGAGTGGAAAGCGGGGGGTGGGGCTACTGTAGTTCATCTTTGACACTACAGCAGTGGTTGGTGGTAGTGGTGATGGTGAGAGCAGTGGTAATTTTCTATTTGTTTCAGTCATTGGACTGTGGCCATGCTGGAGCACTGCCTTGAAGTGTTTTTAGTCAGACAAATCAAACCCAGTGGGTTTTTTTCCTTTTCTTTCTCTCTTTCTCATGTTTTCTTTTCTTGTTCTGCAGCTCCTGGAGAGACAGTCACAATTGCTGAAGAGATGGCTTCCAGAGAATGCCTGAGACAATTAATGAAGACTTCACTGCAACAAAAGCCCCTTCTCCTGGGCCCTGCTGCCGAAGGTTTACAACTGGACTACAACAGAGTCAACCCCAGCATCCAAAGTCTAGAACAGACACCAGAGAAACAAAAAGCCCTGGCCTAAAGTCCTACAAGACGCTTTCTCCTCTCTGTCTTTGGGTTTTGATTGCAACGGAGACAATGAACATTCCTGGTTAACTGACTGGAGTCTGTCTGTGTGTCAGCGTAATTAATAGAAGCTGTGTCTTTGTTATTGACTGTTATTGTTAGTGAAACATCTGCTACTGGCAAGGAGATATTGTTATGTGATGGCTTCCTTCATCTTTCAGTCATTTACCATCCCAAGTCCTTCAACCTCTCCTCACGATTTAACCCTCATCCCAGTTTTCCCTCCTCCCCTCCCCTCCCCAAATGCATGGGAATACAATAAAAGATTGGACCATCACACAGAATCTGTGCCAGGTTGTTGACTGTTGACCTTGTTGTTCCATTTCTCTATGAAAGACCACCAATTAAAGAAGTTGTCGACAGGTCACAGGAATATTGTTTTATGTCACCAAGCAGGTGACACAGGTTTAAACCAACAGTGAACGTCAGGACAGAAATTAGGAACAAACTGTTAGGATTTTTACGTATGCAGTAATTAGACATTGTGAACACAAATTTGAAACAGAAAGGACCTCACATCCAAGGACAGCTTTCAAATCAAGCATTTAATGCCTGCCTGGGAAACCCAGAAACCCATCATGTAGTTTCATACTCCTTTCCTTTTCAAGTTGGTCATATATATATATATATATGGAACCTATATATATATATATACATGCAAATTATAAGAGGTTCCAAACTGTCAGTCCCCAGAAGCTCAGTGTTGCACCTTTGTGTGTGTGTTTTTGCACATACATACAAAGGCAAATATATGTCTGTGTGTATATATTTAACCCATATTAAAACTGCAATGTTTTTTTTTTCTTCCTTGTTGTTGGTTTTTTTTGTTCTTTAGATTCTCTCTCTCTCTCCTTCTCTCCTAACATGTTTCCTTTTTTGCAATGTTTGAATATAAGACAACCCCCTACACCACCGGGCCATTAACTTCTTCCTGCTTGTACGTCTCTATGGAATTCATACATCCTGCCTCATTGAAGTAAACTGTCCTATAATATAACAGAGCTTGTTAGCAACACAGTATAAAGCCGCCCGCTAATTTCTGACAGATAAACAGAAACTGAAAGAAGCCTTATATATATTTACATATACTCTTTTACTCTTTTACTTGTTTCAGTCTTTTGACTGTGGCCATGCTGGAGCACCGCCTTTAGTCGAGCAAATCGACCCCAGGACTTATTCTTTAGAAGCCTAGTACTTATTCTGTCGATCTCTTTTGCCGAACCGCTAAGTTACGGGGACATAAACACACCAGCATCGTCGGTTGTCAAGCGATGATAGGGGGGGACAAACACACACATACAAACATACACACACACATACATATATATATACATATATACGACGGGCTTCTTTCAGTTTCCGTCTACCAAATCCACTCACAAGGCTTTGGTCGGCTTTAGGCTATAGTAGAAGACACTTGCCCAAGATGCCACGCAGTGGGACTGAACCCGGGACCATGTGGTTGGTAAGCTAGCTACTTACCACACAGCCACTCGATGATGGATAAAAACAGGTTTTACTTGCAAATTACATTTAGTTCAGTGCCTGATGCCAGCTAAATGTTGCTGAGTTTTCCTTTATGATGATGGGCTTCTTTCAGTTTCCATCTACCAAATCCACACACAAGTCTTTGGCTAGCCTGAAGCTTATCGTTGAAAACACTTGCCCATGGTGCCACGCAGTGGGATTGAACTTAGAACCATGTGATTGGGAAGCAAGTTTCTTACCACACAGCCACACCTATGCCTGTGCTTATAAAACAACAAGGAAATATGAAAACAATTTAGTCAATATTTAAAAAGAATTTTAAAGCAGACAATGGAAAGAATGAGATTTTCTTTGTTGTTTTGAGATGGTGGTGGTTTTCTAATCCGTGTCCGGGTTCCAGATTGTTATGAATACAATCCCATTAAGCTGTTTTTTCAATAATCCTTGTCGAGTATGTTAAGTATATATATATATATCTGTCCTAGTTGTTGAG
This sequence comes from Octopus bimaculoides, assembly GCF_001194135.2. NCBI lineage: Eukaryota > Metazoa > Mollusca > Cephalopoda > Octopoda > Octopodidae > Octopus > Octopus bimaculoides. The sequence continues at coordinate 23,530,131 of NC_069006.1, forward strand.
ATCTTGGCAGAAACTGGTTTACCACTTGGGGTTTAATTATTTGACAGAAATTTTACTCCTTTAATTTTAAGTACTTCCAGGATATCATATATACATATATATATATGCTTGTGTGTGTGTGTATATATATATATATATGTATGTATATATATATATATGTGTATCTCTGTAAATTTATATGTATATATATATATATATATATATATATATATATATATATATATATATATATATCTGTATATTTATGTGTGTGTGTATGCATGTATATGTACATGTGTATATATGTGTGTGTATGTACATACATTATATACACTCACACACAGATACATCACTTTAATGTCCATTTTACCATACACGCATGGGTAAGACAAAGATATACATTCACACATGCACACAAGCAAAAAGACATATGCACATTTGCACGTACGCACAACCTGAGAAGCCAACCCCCATCCCTTGTCAAACACATCTTCTGAAATAGTCTCTCAAGTCATTCCACTTTCATCCTTTCACTTGACATTATTCATCCCTTTGTGTGGAAATCTTAAGTGACAAAACTCAACATCATTGTTGCCCTTGCTAGTTGTTACTTAATTCCTGTTACTATTGTTTTGCAGCTAAGTAGATTAGGAAGGTTTGACATTGGAGCATTTATACATTGTCGGCAGCAAAAAGTCTTCTCCATCCAAATCAAAGGAAAGACTGGATAATGTTCGTATCATCATCATCGTCGATGTCGTTGTACTTTTCCGTTTACTTCTCCATGGTCCAATGGAGGTCAGATGAATGTATGTTGGAGCAGTGTTTTCTGTGGCTGGACCACACTCTTCCAGTTTGCCAACCGTGAAAACAGGTGAAAGTAAGTGACAGGAAAAGCATCCAGCCACGGAAAAATCTGTCTCAACAAAATGTATATGACCCATGCAAAGCTTGGAAAAAGTAGACATTAAATGAGGGTGAATCACCAGTTGAATTACTAATACACATTATATCATAAACCACAGTCTCTGGTTGTATCCACCAAGCTGTCACACATGGGAGAAGGTGGTGAACATTTTGTAGGATAGGCATGAGGCCTTATGCTTTATAATATCACAACCATTCTTTTTATCTTCTTTCGAGTTTCAAAGTTGCAAAAACACCCATGTTTATTATTAACCCTTTTACTGCGGAAACCAGATATATCCACTCCAAATTTCATTATCTTTAACTGAAAGCAGATTAATATCCCAATTGTTCTTTTGTTGAGGAATATAATAATATTTGAAACATTTTTCTGTTGAGATATGTCAAGTTTATCAAGGCAACGTGACCTGCAGAAAATATCAGTTCTATTTATTTGTAGATATTTAGCATCATTTCTGGAATAACTATGAAATTTAATTTCGCAGTCAATGGGTGAAATATTTAACATGCTAAGATGGCGGCCTGACAGAATCGTTATCCATACCAGGCAAAATGCTTACTCTTTTATTTGTTTCAGTCATTTGACTGCGGCCATGCTGGAGCACCGCCTTTAGTCGAGCAAATCGACCCCAGGACTTATTCAATCGGTCTCTTTTTGCCGAACCGCTAAGTTACGGGGACGTAAACACACACACATACCAGCATCGGTGTTTCGTTCGTCTTTACGTTCTGAATTCAAATTCCGCAGAGGTTAACTTTGCCTTACATCCTTTCGAGGTCAATGAATTAAGTACCAGTTGAGCACTGGAGTCGATGTAATCCACTAACCTCTTCCACTACAATTTCAGGACTTGCGCTCGTTAGCAGAAAGGATATTATGGTAATCTTCCAGTTTCGAGAGGTTAAAAAAGTAAAAATACAAGGGAAATAACTGAACGTCTTACCAGTATTATCCGTACTACTTTTTTTTTTATATAGTTTCAGCTTAGAGCTGCGGCCATGCTGATGCACCACCGTGTTTATAAATAAATCACGTGATTGAATGTCAGTTTCTTATGAGAAATCGAAAATGCCTCGTGGAAGACCGGCTGCACATCTTATTTTCCGTTTTGGAAAAAGAAAAAAACATTTTAAACTTTTATAAAAAAAATTCCGTTGCATGCTGTTTTAGAGAAAAAGTAGTACGGATAATACTGGTAAGTCGTTCAGTTATTTCCCTTGAATATTTTTATTTATTTCTTTTACCTCTCGTAACTGGAAGATTACCGGATATTATATTAGATACTTCTATAGTTGTATATATTTAAAACAATTACCACCTTATTCACTGATTAGTTTGTTACGCTCAGTGATGGATGAGTTACCTACCTGAGTCTGTTTCTTGGTTTATATTTCTTTCAATTCAGCATAATAATGTCTTGTAGATTTTTCGTCTTTTTTTAGTAAATATATTTCGTATAGCAAACTTTCATAGTATGTACACATAATGGCGGCCAACATAATGAAAAAGAAAGTGCCAAATTGTTTACACAGTGAACTTAGTCTCCATTTCGTAGATCTCAAACGATGCAACGTCACATACGAACAAAATGAAAGGGACAAGAAGTTGAACGTCAGAAAATCTCTTTTCCAACTCACAAGAGTTTATCTGGCGTTATTGTTACAAACATAGAGAGTAGAGATTTGTACAAATGAAGACTGTAATTTATCATGTTAAGGGTCGAAAATGAAAAAAAAAGATTTTAAAAATTTTCCCTTTATTTTTGTCTTTTTTTGTATTTTGTATTTCAACCAGAAATTAAGATTCTGGGAAGAAATATTTCCAAATATGCCCAGGAATAAGAACAACTTTAAAGTACATTGTTTGCTTGAAAAGAAATTTTAATTAAAAGTGAACGAGATTGTGAGGTGCTCATGCCTTTATCTTCAATAAACATAAAGTGAAACGACCAACAACCATGAACTAAAAACGATAGTCATTTAAAAAATATGAAAAAAACAAAATTGCCCTCCTTCCCGTTCGACGTTGTGTACTTTCATCCCCCCCCTCTAATACTCGCTTCCTTTAGTCATCTTCTCTAACTTATACTCAACCTTTCACTCTCTCTATCTTAATAAGCTGTTAATTGCTCTTCAAGTGATTTAATAGTACAGAACTGCAGCCGAATGTTGAAACATAAAACTCCACAATCAATACAGTGCCAAGCTGAACTATATACAATAAAGACTTGACAAATCTCTCTCTCTCTCTTTATATATATAACCTCAACCAGTCTAATCTTGGATATTTCTATCCCTCTGAGGTTTATATATCCTCACTTGTACTTTAATATATAAGTTTTTTAGGGCCAGTTTATGGGATTACCCTGGGTTTCACGTTCATAAAAACGCAGAGCTTTACAGCGTATCATAAGACCCCAAAACCTGTTCGCTTAGGGCCTCTCTAGAATATGGCGATGCAAACTGGAAAAATAGAACTCTCAGATGTTTATAACCGATCATGGGTGGTTAGTTAGTTGGATGGCGTAGCGACAAAATTTCATAGTCGAATGACTGAAAGCATTTTTAACTAATGAGTGGGATTGTACTATTTCTTATGTGCCAACAAGAGAGCACACACACACGCTTTTTTCCACTTTGTTTTCCACATTAAATATTCCGATATAATAGTATTCTTCACCACCTGAAAAGTATTTGCAGAAAATTTCGTTAAAAAATATCAATTTTTCTGAAAGAAATAAATTTGGTAGTGAACGCAACTGAGTAGGTATGCCCATCTTAGAATGTAGACATTTGGTAGTGCCACTTCCACACGTATAAAGAATACAACTTTAAAGAGCCAATGAGAAAACCTGTGGTTACTTGGACTAATTAAACCGTCTTAATTTTCGATTTATAGTAAATTTTATAAACGACAAAACACCATACTTTAAATTCTAGCATGTCGTTCTTATGTGGTTGGTCCCCTCCGTTTGTACTTGAGGTCGTTGTTACATTTTACTTCGAATGTGATCAGTTTTCAAAACTTGTGAAATATATCTGAGATGTGACTAATGACACCTGATATATAACATTTAATTACCAATAAATCTCAATGTGCCGCAAAATTTCTATAAATGTGTTACCAATGCGAACAGCTGAGAAAGCTCTGAAAGCGTGACTGTGTGGTGTAAAACGTTTGTTTCCCAATGACATGGTTTTGGATTCGGTCCCACTGCGTGGCACCTTGGGCAAGTGTCTTTAATTATAGCTCTGAGCCAACTGAAACGTTGCGAGTAGATTTGGTTGACAAAACCAGAAAGCAGCCCATCGTATGTACATGTATATATTTATGTGTGTGTGTGTGTGTGAACTTTTGTCTTCTACCAAATCCTTGACAACCCGTTTTGGTTTGTTTATGTAACCGTAACTTAGCGATTCAGACAAAAAAGAGATGCCGATATAGTATATATTCCAGGCTTTTAAAACAAGTACTGGGGGTCGATTTGTCCTAGCATGGCTGCAGAGTAAAGACCGAAATAAATACAAGATAAAAGGCATAGTCATGATTTGAGGGAACCTAGTTGCTATTTCTAGCATGTTGTAGCAGTGCCTCTCCCCTGGATCTATTAGGAAAAAAAGGTAGTGATGCCAATGGCTCATTGGTCTGCTGTTGATCTCTAGAGAAGCAGGAAGCTGTACAAACGGAAGTATGGATGCTCTATGTTATGTGATTGAGATATCTATATCTATATCTATCTATCTATCTATATATATATATATATATATATATATATATATATATATGAGAGTCAGTCATTAAACGTCTGCGCGTCTTCCAACTAGACTTGAGGCCTCCACCATATCACTCTGCTTAGCATACCTCCCACTCTATTCTATTTCTCTTCCCTCACACTTGTATTTATAGCTTTTCTTCCCTCACTCTCCTCCGTCTTCTCCTTATTCTCTCCTCCCTCACTTTTATCTTATTCGTTCTTTAATCTCTCCTCCCTCACTTTCTCTTTATTCCGTTCTGTGTTCTCTTCCTTGTTCTCTCTCTCTCTCACTCTCTTTCCTCACTTCTCCACTCTCTCTTCCTCTTTTCACACATTTTCTTCTTCCCTTCCTTCCATTCTGTGTTCTCTTCCTCGCTCCCCTCTTCTTTCATTACACCATCTCTCCTCTCACTCTCTCTTTACTTACACTCTTTCTCCTTCCCCACTTGTCCTCCTCTCTCACATCTTATTTCTTTTCTTTCCTTCCTTTCTGTGTTCTCTTCCTCCTCTCTTTACCTTCCTTATCTTTCTTGTATATCTCACATCTCTGCCCTTTCCTCGAACTTTCATTTCCTATTTACATCCTCTTTTCTTTCATTCATTTCCTCGTTCTCTCAATTTATTCTTTTGTCTTCTCGCCCCTTTTGTAATATAGGGAGCTTCTAGCAATTTCTTCACCCCCTCTCTCTTTTGCCTCATCTATCACACTTTCTTCTCAGCCCTCTACCTTTTCCTCTTCTTTGTACCTCTCTTTATTTATCATATACTTTCTCCCTTTACTCCTACCATTCTCTTTCTCACTCATAATCTCTAACACGTTCTTATCTCTTTCTCTGTACCTCTCACTTAATCTTTCTCCCTCTCTAGTCCTCGTTTAAAATTTCTACCACTTTCCGTTTCCTCTCCTTCCGACTTCTAGAACTTTCGTATTCTGTCATCATCTTCGCATCACTCATTCTTTTTTTATTTCTTTTTAAAATTCTGCCATTAACTGCTGAGCAAGACCGGAAGTGATTTATGCGGAATTGAACAGTAAGCTGACAAGGAAGACCCCCCCCCTTCTTGGCCACTAAAAATAGCAGTTATGTCTCTCTCAAATCACACTCTAACATTTAAGAAAAACGACACGTTAGTTAATATAGTCCAAAGTACTATGACTCGAGCAAATTTTACCACCGATCATAGGTTCGCTCTATCGGAGCTGCCATAGGGCTTAAACAATAACTAATTCGAGCCGGCGAACGAAAGCTATATATAGGAATCTCCATATGCTAAAAAAAAAATAGCAGCCAAATCGCTCCCAGCCACATTCTACTGTCTTCAAGATAAACAACAAAATATTACACAGACAACGTTATCGTAAATTTTAGAAAAAGACATGATGGTCAAGGCTGGAACGTCTTTGATCATGTCTACGTGATGGCGGCTTGCCTGGGGCTATAAGCGGCAAAAACAAATCGCTTCATCTACCGGTGAGGGGAGCCTGAATGTGGTAGTGTCCATCTGTTAGAAATAGCAGCCACATCATCTTCAAAGCATATTTTTTCCTGTAAAAAAAACCCCCTCCTCCTGGATTCTTAAACAACTGCTCAGGTGTTGGTGGTAGTGTTGTTGATAGTGGCGCTGATTTGCCAAAAGTCGTGAGAATTCGAATCTGAAGCTAGAAAAGGTAGTTAAGACACCCTCGAATTTCCCTAGAAGAATTGGTTTTAGTGTAAGCGCAATTGGGATGCGGTGTCAGTTGACACTGTAGAACGAAATGTAATTCTAGCAATTTCTATCCTCTATACCGCGAAAGAGTAGGCTCGGGGCCTAAAACTCCTTGCCAGCACATAATCTTCATCCACCGCAATCGCGGGCCGTTGCACGTAATAAAAATTTCCCAACGGTACGATGATGCGAAATGTAGACGCCACCGCTTCCCCGTGCAGAGTGATCTGCGAAGTAGCCTTTTTTAAATGCATCTTGTGACTGTCATAAGTCTTTAGACGTTCTAAAACTTTTCTTTTTATTTTTGGACTTTCTCATAGGAGAAAGCGTGAGAAATTACTTGTAAAAACGTGAGAGCGAAAGATTATGAGTAAAATCGTGAGACTTGGCCAATCTGTAGTAGTGGTGGTGAAGTTCAGTATCAATGAACTAGCGTCGGAATTTTATGTCCTCAGTTCAAATCTCTGCCTTTCCTTTCCGGGGAATCACTGAAATTACAAACCCTTACGTTCTGAGTTCAAATTCTGCCGAAGGTAGACCTTGCCTTTCATTCTTTTAAATGTCTTGTTCTTCTTTTATAATTATATTCACATCCAGTCGGAATTTTTAAAGGAATATTAAGTCCTCCCTTGCAAATGCTATACGGACACAAACTGTGTCGATAGCCAGCTGGAAAAGATGTTTTTCTGGGGCTGAAACAACAGTAACATCGTCCTTTACAGGACTGCCACATTCTGTTGGCATATAAACCTTACTATCCGGTACTTCTACTGTATATCTCTGGCTCAGAGATTTAAAACAAGTTGTTTTTGTCTCTATACAAGTTCAGTGATGTGTGAGTCGCTTAAAAAATATGTAGCATTTGCAAGTGGAGAGAGCTTTCGTCACTAGCTTGTGGTTGTCTCACACTGACGACGAATAACAGCCAGAAACGTAGTAAGGCTAGAGATGGGAGCGATGACCTCCCTTGCAAATGCTATACGGACACAAACTGTGTCGATAGCCAGCTGGAAAAGATGTTTTCCTGGGGTTAAAACAACAGTAACGTCGTCCTCTACAGGACTGCCACAATATCAGTTCTCCAAAACCTGAAATGAAAAGGTTTCTAGAAAAATCTTTTTCTTTCATAATGAGGATATTAATTTATCTTATCGCATTTGTTTTATTCTTTTTATATTTACAATCCTAATCTCCATATAAGTAGAATCAATAGACTTCTTTTTTTTTAAATTCAAAGAATCTATGATTTTCTTCCTTTCAAATCAAGGAGGAGGTAACGTCGGCGTAAATGAATATATAATTAGTTGTAAAAGTTCCCAGATCCCTTGCTCTACGTAGATGCTTTATTTGCTAGAAATAACGGCAAAATCCCCCATCGAATCACACCTCGCTGCCTTTAAAAGCTAAAATGAAACAAAAGCGATTCTTGGATGAATGTATTCCTGCCCACATTAGTATTGATAGTAAATAGTAGAGTGGATGGTCATAGCTGGAACGCTTCGTTTGACCAAAGGTCTGCTCGAACACAAACTGACTTTGGGCTAAACAACTACTACTACCACCACTACCACCACCACCACAGCTGCTACTACTATTACTGTTACAACTACTACTACTACTACAACTACTACTACTACCACTACTACTACTACTACAGCTAAAGTATTTTCTTTACACAGTAAATATTCATGTCATGACAAAAACTTTCTACATCACAGCATAACTTCATCGAAAGAGATTCCTGAACAGAAAACCAGGCTTCGTTAGCAGAAGTTTCATACAACACATATTTGAAACGAAAGATTGCCTATATTTATATGCTAGTGGTGGCGATGACGAGTAGAGGTGGAGAGGCCAGATGGTGGTGATGGATTATCTAAGTGGCTTTCACCACCGCCAACGCCGTCTTTGTCATCACCATCGTCATCGTCGTCATCATCAGCCAACACCTTCCTTCCTTTCTTCGCTTTGAAAAGCCCCCCCCCTCACTATTTTAGAGTCTGTCATTTTGTCTTCCTCTCCTTTCTGTCTGTCTGGTTAACTGACTGGCTGAATGCACACACACATATATATTAAACAATACATGTATTAGGGCTAGGGTTAGGGTATGTATACATACATACACACATACATAGTCGTGGCCAAAAGTTTGGAGCAGTTTTTTGAAAATTAAAATTGTTATGCCCAAGTACAATTCGATTCAAATATATACAACGTATGTTTTTGGACATTTAATATAAAAATTTTAATTTTCAGACCTATGTTCCAAACTTTTGGCTATGACTGTACATACATATATACATACATGATAGAAAAATACAAGAGAACATCTACGAACCATTGATAAGGAATTTGCAATTCCAGTACCCGAGAAACGCTTTCAGCTTCATACCCTTTGTTACTGGAGCAACAGGATACATATCAACCCAACTGGAGCAAAGTATGGCTGAACTTGGGATCTTGGGGAGAGAACGCTAAACCTTAATTCATGTTACAAATGATCACGATATCTGGGGCTGTAAAAATCTGCAAGACGCTCTTAGAGAGCTGCACCAGGCTCCAGTCTGTTTTGGCATGGTTTCTATGGCCAGATGCCCTTCCTAATGCCAACCACTTTACTGAGTGTCTTTTACTTGTCATCCAGCTGTAGAAGCCATGCCACAACAGACAGTTAAGAGTCTGGCACGCTCCATGTCAAACCATCCAACCTAAACCAGCATGGAAAGTGGATGTTAAACAATGATAATGTTTGCTCAATGTCCACTCAGCTATAAATTACTAACCTGGCAATGGACTGGAGTACCATTCAGAGGAAGTATCGAGATCTTGATTCTGGATAACTGGCCCTATGAGCCCAAGGGCCCAAGGCGATTATGTTTAGGGTTTGAGGATCTCTTGATTCCCAATCATTTTGTGCCATCTCACCTCACTCAAAACTCACAAGATCTTCATACAAATGCTGCTGTGGTTCACACTTTGTCTGGGACTTCTTTATAGATCAGCGTTTATCCCTGACAGAACAATAGGTTGTATGACCAGGGAGAATTTACAGATTCAGTTTCGAATCTCAGGTAGGGCTAAAGCAAGGTTCCACACAGGTACAACTCGTTTTTGCCAGCCGAGAGGACTGGAACAACGGAGAAATAAACGGCACAATGTGCTGCCTGGGATGGAACTCACAGCCTTACAGTCCTGACCTAAACACCCTAACCATTAAGCCACATGCATTCACTACCGCAACAACTGATATCTATGATGTTTTGCAAACACATGTGCAGGTGCACTTTCTTATGCGGTTGTACATGTTTCACTGGAGTTCCCTGGAACAGGAAATGACCTTTTGCTGTGTTTGGCAACGCCCTCTCTTCTGCGACTTGTTTACAATGAAATCATAAAAGCTGCAACATGAGTTTTGTTTTTGATTTTTTGTTTTTAATTATTTATTTACTTATTTCTTGCTTGGGGTGGAGCTAACTAAAAACTCTGTTTGTTGTACGAAATGTAATTTTATATACATATATATATATATATATATATATATATACATATGCACACACATACATATATATATGTATATATATTTATATATATATACACACACACATATATAAATATACATACACACACATACTCGTGTTGTAATTCACAACTTATAATATTCCTCTTTCTCTCTATATATATATGTGTGTATGAATGTATGTACATATATATATATGTATTTATGTGTACATATATATATATATATGTATGTGTGTGCATATTTTCATATACATGCATATATGTGTGTTTGTTTTTGTTTGTATGTATATATATATATATATATATATATATATATTTGTATGTGTGGGGTCTATATATATATATATATATATATATATATAAGACATCCAATGGCTTTCTCTATGGAACGATTATTTCCTTGAATACTTCTTGTAAGAAAATGACAAGGTTCTTTTGTCAGTGACTGCCTCTGTCTGTATGTCAGTATACACACACACATGAATATGTATGTGTGTGTGTGTAAGTGTGTGTGACATTAACAGAGCCAAATATAGAATTGGTAAAAACAAAGAAAAGTAAGTCCTCCCTCTTTCTCTCTCCCTCTCCCCCCCCCCCCCTCTCTCTCTCTCTCTCAGACTTTCTCCATTTCACTGACTGATTTTATCTATGGAATGTTGGGTCAGACAAATTCTATATGGTAATTTTTATTACATGCATACATATATTGGGCACAGGTATGGCTGTGTGGTAAGAAGTTTGCTTCTCAACCACATAGTTCCAGGTTCTGTTCCACTGCATGGCACCTTGGGCAAGTGTCTTTTTCAATAAAGCCTCGGGCCAATAAAGAAATAAGAAGCTTGCTTCCCAACCACATGGTTCCGGGTTCAGTCTCACTGCATTGCACCTTGGGCAAGTGCCTTCTACTATAGCCTCGGGCCAACCAAAGCCTTGTGAGTGGATTTGGTAGACAGAATCAGAAAGAAGCATATCATATGTATGTATGTGTGTGTTTGTGTGTCTGTGTTTGTCCCCCCATCATCACTTGACAACCGATGTTGGTGTATTTATATCCCCGTAACTTAGCAGTTCGGCAAAACGGAACCAATCGAATAAGTACTAGGCTTACAAAGAATAAGTCCTGGGGTCAGTTTGTTTGACTAAAGGCGGTGCTCCAGTATGGCTGCAGTCAAATTAGTGAAACTAGTAAAAGAATAAAAGAATAATGGTTTGGTACCTCTGAGACTAGGAGACACTGGCACAACGTGCCATGCAGTGGGACTGAACCTGGAACCATGTGGTTTGGAAGCAAGTTTCTTACCCCACAGTCATGCCATATATACACACACAACTTCTACTTTGATAATAGGGTGGTGGTGGTGGTGGCCAGTTTATAGTCTAAAGGGGTGAGTAGTTCCTTACCAAGGTGGAATTGTGACAAACAGTGCTTAGTAGGGTGTGAAGAGCAGTGTTTAGTAGAGCGTGTCAGATGCTCCTGGACCAACCCTGTATCAAGGTGGAAAAAGTATTTTTAAAATCTTTTCATTGTCAGATTTTTGTGATTCTTAAAGAAATACTGTGGAGACACAAAAAGGCACTGATGCGTGAAACTGTGAAAATAGTTGCTATATACATGATCATGATGATGACAAGGACACAAAAAGTCACTGACGCATGAAATTGTAAAAATCATTGGTATGATTATGATGATGATGATGATATGAAAAGTTACTGATGCGTGAAACCGTAAAAATAGATGGCATTCTTTTATTCTTTTACTAGTTTCAATCATTTGATTGCAGCCATTCTGGAGCACCACCTTAACCCTTTTGATACCAACCGGACTGAAACCGCCTCTGGCTCTGTAACACAAGTGTTTTGTTTTCAAAAGTTCTGAATTAAAATCTTCCACCAATCCTTGGTCACAGTTTATGTTCCTAACACTAGCTTAATGATAACGAAGTTATTTTACTAAATTCTTTGTTATATTCAAAATTAATTCAAAGAAACACAGAGCATCTCAACAGAAATATGGTAACAAAAGGCTTTAAGACAACTCAGTAGCACGTGCCCGTCCTTCCCAGTGCATCGAAGACTGATTGTGGTTTTGTTGCCATGTCTCCACTGTCCAGGCCCATCGGATGGTTTTAATTCCTTCATGTCTGAGTACACAGGCCTTAGCTCTGACAACAAAGCCTTCATGATTCACCTTGAAGAAATGGTCAAGTGCCATTCCTGCTGCTAAACATGTCTGTTGTGATGCCTTTACTAACTGCCACTTCTACTTTGCTAACCACTTCCCCCTCCAATCTATTTCTTTCTATTGCTAACTCTTCACTGAATGCTACTGATTCTATTTTCTTCAGGGCAAACTAGAACTGCCACTTAACTGGAGTTCCCTAATCTGGTCCCTGTAGACTTTTTTATGCTAGTAAGGACACATTCAACTTCCAGTAACTGGGTCCCTGTCTGTGGGTCCTATCTAAATCGACTGAGCAGATCACAAATTTGTAGCCTGTGTCACCAATCAGTTTAAAGTGAGGCCATGCTATGCTATCCCTATCCAATAGCCTAACAAATACTCTTAATTCTTTTATTTTGCTTGGGTCAAACACTGGAGTTTAAAGGTCAAGGTCTGATGATGTGAATTTTCCGAGACCTCTCTCCCACCCCCGTTCATGAGCACGTATTTTTTTTTTACATATTCGTTTACTACATATTGTACACTTATTACACTATTAAAAAAAAAAATGGTGGGGGGGGCTGTGGTGAGACGACTTGGAACATTCACGATGTGAATGTTCCAAGTCCTCTCCCCTCCACCTCCGTTTGCGGAGCGCGTATTT
>NC_069006.1:23542870-23545476 GCF_001194135.2 Octopus bimaculoides
TTTTTTTTTTTTTTTTTTCATATTCGTTCAACAGCAAGTTGTTTTACACGTATTACACTTTTTTTTTTTTGCTCGGGTCAAACCCTCTCCTTTGACCCTTTCTCTTATTCTCTCTCTCTCTCGCTATCTATCCTACTCTGTCTCCTTCACACTTCTACCCTCCGCTGCTGTCGAACGACACAGGAAGGAAGTGACGTACTTCGTTCCTCCTCCTCCCTTACTCTTCTTTATTTTCCTCTTCCTCTCCCTCCCCTTCTTCCGCCTTATCCTCCCATCTCCTCATCCGTTTACCACCTCGCTATCTTTCCCACCATTCCTCTCTCCCCCTCTCACTATATTCTTACTCTCTCCGTCATCCAACCCTCACCAACCACCGTATACTTACTCATTCAATGGCTTGTGCTTGCAACGAAATTGTCTCCATCTTTCCATGTCACTCAGTCGTACGTACGAAGCCAACCAGGTCGCCTCTAAGTAGTGCTTCGACCTGTTAGACATTAAAAAAAACCTAATCTTTCTCAAAAATTACACTCTGTCGTTTTATAAAGCGAAGAACACATTGGATAATCTAGTCCTATATACACTATGTCGTTGAAAAGAGAAAATAACGGGATTAATGGCCTTAATGTTTTGATTATTATCAGTTCAATCGGGGTCTATTTGAGGACTAAATAGCATGAACAAGCTCGTTCTGTTTCGCGACTTGGTTTGTAACAGAGCGAAAAGAGAGAAAGCGTGAGAGGTAGGAAGATGTATATAGAGAGAAAAAGAGTGAAGAGAAAGAGAGGGTTAGAGGGAGAAAGACATACGTATATAGCGAGAGGGAAAGCCTAAGAGGTAGAAACATATATAGAGAGAGAGAAAGCCTGAACGGTATGGAGACTAATGCATACATATATATAGAGAGAGAGAAAGCCTAAGAGGTAGAAAGACATATACATATATATAGAGAGAAAGCCTGAAAGGTACGGAGACTAATACATATATATATATAGAGAGAGAGAGAGAGAGAGCGAAAGAGTGAAGGTAAAGTGAAAAACCTGAGAAGTAGAAAGATGCATGTATACGCAGAGAGGGAGTGAGAAAGCTTGAGAGGTAGAAACACTGATACATATATAGAGAGAAAGTGTCAATAGATATATTGTGACAGAGAGGTAGCTGAAAGAAAGATAGTTAAAGACAGAGAGAGAGAGCGTTTGTGCGTATGTAACTGCGAGTGCAGGTCATCTACTACGCATGCGCAAAATGCTCAGCTGACCCAGTAAAGGGATTTTTTTTTTTTTTTTAAGGCGGGTGTTCGACTTTTTTTTCTCTGTTTTCGCTGTATTCTTTGTCTTTTTTTTTTCTTTTAGTGGTAATGTGACATTTGAACATTCTGAAAACTAAATGATTTTGGTGTTAGACCGAAATTTTGGGTTCGAAGACGAGTTTTTGAGAGACATTCTTCAACTGGAATTGCTAGTCTCCCTACCTATTCAAAATTAAACATTTATCTTTTACTTGTTTCTGCCACTGCACTGCGGCCATGCTGGGGCACTAACTTGAAGGGTTCACCTGAACAAATCGACCCCAGTGGTTCATTTTTTTTTTAAACCTGACATTTATTCTATTGGTTACCTTTTGTTGATCTGCTAAGTTACGTGGAACATAAGCAAAATTAACAACGATTGTTACGCGTTGGTGGGGGACAAGCACAGATTACAAACACACACACACCATCATCACCATCATCATCATTATTATCATCATGAGGTGGAGAATTTGACAAAAACTGACAAGCCAGAGGGCTATACCAAGCTCTATTGTCTGTTTGGCATAATTTGTGTGACTGGGTATCCTTCCTAAAGCCAACCACTTTATAGAGTGTACTGGGTGCTTTTCTCATGGCACCAGCACTGTCGGGGTCACCAAGTCACTTGCAAGACAAAGACCCCTGTATGAAGGTGTGTGTGTATATATATGCATAAATATATGTGTATATAAGTATATAATTTTGTGTGTGTGTGTGTGTGTATGCGTATGTGTAACCTATTGTTCAGTTCTATGTTAACTCTGATCCAGCAGATGTGTGTGTGTGTGAACGTGTGTATATGTGTGTGCATGCGTGTATGTATGTGTGTGTATGGATGTATGTGTGTGTGTGAAGTGAAATATGTCACAAAGACTTTCTAAAACTTGTTACTCAATTATCACAAATAACAATGACAGCATGGTTCTAGAGGTCACAGTGACACACAGACACACACACACATGCATCCACACAAGCATAGTCATGCACATATGTGTATATATATATATATATATACATGCAAACATACTTGCACACACATGTATAGATACATAGAAGCACGCAGATTCGTATGCATAAAAATAGCTCACACACACATACATGCACACATACACACACATGCAGACACACATATGTAGGCACAAGAGTGGCTGTGTGGTAAGTAGCTTGCTTATCAAACACCTGGTTCCAGGTTCAGTCCCACTGTGTGGCACCTTGGGCTAGTGTCTTCTGCTATAGCTTCGGGCCGACCAAAGCCTTGTGAGTGGATTTGGTAGACAGAAACTGAGAGAAGACCATCGTATATATATATATATAT
>NC_069006.1:23547390-23549168 GCF_001194135.2 Octopus bimaculoides
ATATATATATATATATATATATATAAGTACCGGGGTCGAGTCATTCAACTAAAACTGCCCCAGCTTGGCTGCTGTCTAATGACTGAAACGAGTAAAAGGTTATAGATGTGTGTGTGTTTGTGTGTGTAAATAAATTTGGATTACATTACTGCATATTTTAGTGACGGGGTAAAGTAGATTTGAAAAGAAGACATGCCGTTTACTTGGAGAAGGAGTAGTATGAAAACAGAATTTTTGTGCAGAAACATGAACAAAACAGAAATTTACATGAAACGAGAGAACCTCATAAAGAGCTAAGTCAGATGTCCGTTATTCTTGTTGCAGATAACTCCAGATAATTGCCTTTATATCACATAGACTCTGTGACATATCAACTTTCATGTCAAATATTCCTTTGAACATGAGCACTCCACAGTAAATATACAATAGTTTAGAATCATACAGGCCTGTTCAAAAGTCCCTTTAAGCCCTTGGCATTTAAACTAGCCATATCCAGTCTAAATGTTCTACCTGGTTTATGTTCAAACTGGTCAGATCCAGCCACTCACACCTACCTTACAATGTCTTTCTAAAAATAGACAATCATGTCGTTGAAATCTCAAAGCTATGAGATAATTCATGATTCATTGAAAATAATTTGAATAAAATAAGCCTGTATGCTAAAAAATTAAATCAGCCACATTTAGTCCAAATATTCTGTTTTTATGTTCAAACTGATCAGATCTGGCCTCTCATACTTATGTTACATGTTGTTTTTAAAATAAACAATTACGTCATTGAAATTTCAACCTTTTTTTTTTTTTATCTATGAACCCCTTTGATTACTATTTTATTCTGGTTGACCCCCATATCTATTCGATGTTTAAAAACTAGTTTTCTAGAAATTCCTTTCAAAAATCCCCATATTGTTATTCACACATTAACTTGTGTAGGTTAAACTTATGTAAAATGTTAGAGAAAGAAACCCAACTGTTTCTGGTAATACATACCAATAGCTACATCTAAACCAAAATTTCTTCAGGTTCTCAACCATTTTTCATCTACAGACCCCTTTGATTCCCATTTTATTCTGGTGGTCCCCAGAGCTATTTGATGTTTAAAAACTAGTTTTATAGATACGTCTTTCAAACATTCTTTCTATGCTTTTCTTACATTAACTTGCGTAGGTTGAATCAGGTAAAACGTTCGAGAAAGGATCCTAGCTGTTTCTTGTAATACATACAATATAAAGCAACACGTTTTCAGGGCCATTAAAATTTACTATTTTGCTGCGTGGACCCTGCCAAAATCTTACATGGACTCCAGTTGAGAACCACTGAACTAATAAGTAATGGCTAAAGTCAAATGATTAAAGCAAATAAGAGATAAAAGTACGAATTACAAATTGAGTCTCTGGAATTGTTTAGTCAAAGAGGCTTATTAGTGATGGCTATGTGGTGGTGTGGGGGGTGAGAGTAGTGGTGATGTTGTTGACAGCGATAGCGGTGATGCGGGTGGTGACAGAGGATAGGATAAAATTGGTTGTGACAGACTGTGGTGATAGCGCTTACGCCCTCACCAACCACCACCACCATCGCCACTACCACTACCATCTGCTGGTAAAAAGGATAGGGGTAGTAGTGAGAGGCAGTAACTGAATCTGAAATTTTAGGTAGAAGTGGCTGATGGGGCGTGGTGGTTGTGGTGGTGGTGGTGGTGTAGAGTTGATAGAGTAGTAGTGGAGTGCGGGGGTGGGGGGGGTATATCTGATGTGGTATAGGCGTTAGTAAGAGTGATAA